>NW_012103188.1:2010239-2032852 GCF_000951045.1 Mandrillus leucophaeus | reverse complement strand
AAAAAAAAAAAAAAAAAAAAAAAAAAAAAAAAAAAAAAAAAAAAAAAAAAATCTGACAGTCATCCTTAAGAATTATTATTAGAGGTGCAAATAAAATGATGCCTTCAATCTTCATTTTCTATATTTCCTCAATAAATAGCCTAGACAAACATCAGCATGAACAATCAGTTAATGCTGGTAATTATTACAGTTCATAGTGCTTTTCTACTATCTTAACAATTTTCCCTGCAAATGTTCCATACATTTGACAAAAATCAGTAATTATAACCATAATATCGAACCCCTCACTACAATTCCTTTTAAACAATTAAGGACCCCTAAGAGGAAATACAAATTTAAAATCAAACTTTATTATTATGGGAAAGTGATGTTGTTGGTATTGTTTCAGGAGGAAATTATTCCCTTTGTAGTCTGGGTTTCCCTTTCTCTCTTTCTTGACTGTACACTAAGAAGACTAGAATATGGAACCTCATTCCTTACCAGTTTGGTTCCTGTACTCACATGAGTCCCTGTCATTCTTCTCACTGGCATTTCCAATGGAGCTTGAAATTAACATTTTTTTGGCCTTATGCCTAATTTTGTTTTGTTTTGTTAGTTCAAAGTTGTTTTCCTTTAGTGATTTACTTTATGCAACATTTTCCAGGAAGTCAGCATAACTACAGAAGCAAGCAGTTTGTCTTAACCAATGCTATAGAACCAAAGAGAACGAGGAATATAAAAAATATTGCTTGTTATTTCTTTGTGTTTGAGATGATGGATATGCTAATTACCCTAATCTGAACACTCTATATTATATATCAACACATTGCTAGGTACTCCATAAATATGTACAATTATGAATTCATATAAAATAAAAACAAAAACATATATTTAAACTTCTTCCACGAATTACAACAGAGTTAAAAGAAAGGTTAAGATAAGGTTTATGTTTGGGACCCCAAAAAAATCTTGACCAGATCACATGTTCTATTTGGACAATAAACTACCCAAGAGTATCTTAACAAGGTATCTCAATATGAGATTAACACAAACATGAATGAGCATATAATCTAAATGAAAAGCAGAATCTAATTCAATGCTTCCAGAAGGATTTAAAAAAACCCAGAATTCATAAAAATAAAAATCTGAAAGGCTTCCCTGCAATTATGGTTATGATAGAGTTGGCACAGCATGGTTTTAACCACATAGAAGATTAATATTTATTTTCAACAAATGTAGCTAGAAAAATGTTATTATATCTCCTCCTTTTTTCACTGGGAGCATGCTGATTGAAATGGATTCATTTATCTATGCTGACAGCTAGACAAAACTATATTGTGAATATTTTTTATCTCTGATTAAATAAGAACTTCCCAACATCTGGTTTGCTACAACAATTACATAAAATTATCTAAAATAAGTTTTTTGAATATGCTTAAACATGTCACAAAGTGTTTAACAGCTCTTTTAATAAACTACTCAGAAAAAAAAAATAAATAGTAAAGCAACTTATTGTAGAAGTATTAATTCTAATAAGAGACTCAAAAACATGGAAAAATTACCAATTCACTTTCATAGCAGTTAGGATTACAAATAAAATATGATACTTGGTTACCCAGAACAAGAACTTAAGGGTTTTTATGTCCTTTCAAAAAAAATCTTTTCAGCTATCAAGAGAGGCTTAAAATTGTCTCTCTCTCTTTTGAATACTGTAATTAGAGAGCAGACAATGTCTTATATTGAAATAGCAGTTCTTGAAGAGGACACAAATATTGACATCATATTACAAGCCTACCTTTGAAGGGCAAGTTCTCACAGGCCAAATATACAGACACACTGAGTCCTAGTTCATACACCTCTACAGGTGCTTTCAGAAAACCTGGCTTCAAAATGTTCTGGAAAACTATACTATTTTATTAGGTATGTCAGTTGTATATTTTTCCTCATAATATCGAATACATTTGCTAAATATTATTTAATTATAATCCCTAATTATTAATACATGTTTATGAAACTATTGCATTCAATAAGAGAGAAGTTAACTCAGGATAAAGGTCTCTGAGCTCATATTCCGGCCTCTGTCACAGTAACTCTTTGCAATAGTGAGACTGTTTTCTTAAATTGTCACTTTCAAAATAAGCAATTTTCTTCAAGTTCTAAAAGTAATTGATTTAGGGGAAAATGTTCATTGGGGAAAAAGAAAGACTATGTCTGTCCTAAAATACTAAGTATGCAAGCTGTATTTTACAGTCCATATATTATGTATATATGCCTACAGAATGCGGTATTAGAAATAAGTAATAAAGTCATTTCTGGCGTGCTTATCTGACGCTGCTATAAGTTTCAGGCTTCCATTTGTATCTCACAAATTGCCAGATAATCATTCCTTTCAGAATAAGTCAGAGATAAAAAAAGACAGTTTGATATACATGAAGCAGCATGCCAGAATGATTCCAAATGGAAGTCCCTGAAGATTGAAAGCAGCAGATATAAAATGCAATGTCAATCTTGCAGAAAGAGCAGGAGCAAAGGGGAAAAAAAGGAAATGGCTTGAACCACTGTGTTCCACTCCCTTTTTCTACATGAAGCAAGGGTGGTGATAGCACTAATTTTTCCTAGCTGAATCTCACAATGACTAAACCTTCTGCCCATGCATTAGATTACATGACTGAATTTAATTCTCACGATCCTTCTATGGAACAGATATAATCAGTCCCATGATGTAGAGTGTAAACTGATACTTAGGAAGTGACCCAAAGTCACATAGCTGCTATACGGCAGTCCCGTGGTTTAGGCTCAGAGTCTTCTGATTCTAAAGCTCATGTTCTAAATCACTAAGTATCATGACACAAACAAGTTATTAGAGCTTGTGGTTCTATTACCTTTTAAAATCATACAAGACACATTTCACATATGCTTCATCTAATATACAAAGCCCTTACCTTCGAAAAAATCAAATCTCATTTTCATAACCAAATACTTTAGCTTATGAAAAGACTAAAAGAAGTTCCAGCCATTGATGACTTTGTATTTTCTTTTCTTTCTTTTTTTTTTTTTTTTTTTTTTTTGAGATTGAGTATTGCTCTGTTGCCCAGGCTGGAGTGCAGTGGCACAATCTCAGCTCACTGCCACCTCCGCCTCCCAGGTTCAAGCGATTCTCCTGCCTCAGCCTCCCGAGTGACTGTGGTTACAGGCGCCCGCCACCAAGCCTGCCTAATTTTTGCATTTTTAGTAGAGGTGGGGTTTCACCATGTTGTCCAGGCTTGTCTCAAACTCCTGACCTCAAGAGATCCTCCTGCCTTGGCCTCCGAAAGTGCTGAGATTACAGGCGTGAGCCACTGCACCTGGCAGATGACTTTATAAATTTTCATAGAGGTTTAAAACAGGAAGAGAAATAATCGAAAGTCATGGCAGAATGTCAGAAATGCCATAAGAGAGAGATGACAAAGAGCAATGATGAGTTAGAGGACAGAACACAAGGGGAAAATAAAATATTTACATTATTAATGAAAAGCATAAAAGCTGAAGTGTTTCATAAGTTCTTAAATAATATAGTCAACTATATTGTATCTGTCATTCAGAATATTAAACCACTATTAGAAGAAAAATGTACTACTCTCTTCTCAGGTATCATCGAAACAGGAATTCCCTGACTTCAATGATGGGTATTTATAAATAAATCACTGTAAACAAAATGAAAGATCTTCATGGTTTCAACTGTCTTAATTAAATTAAATGCAGTTTCAACATCTGGCTTTATGGTTTTTAAATAGCATTTAAAATACAAACATATTAAAAATTCTAGTTACATTACAGGTCTCCAGAGAATGCCTTTTAACTTTCAGGTAAAAAATAAATCCAGATTAAACAACTGGATACAGAATGATAACTGCAACCATATCTTATATAGGTAGATCAGTGAAAAATTGTAAAGTTTAGATGAGGTCATTTAACCAATGATCACCATCTCATTTAGGTCCTCCATATCTTTATAATCTAATTAGAGTACAGCATAGTACAGTCAAAATGGGTATTATTCAATGCAGACCACTTCTTTACACATGAATCAACCAGGCCAGAAAGAAGCAGGATCTATCCTTTGCTGCTTAGCTCAGAAGCAGTAGGGCAGTGGCTTAGACGCTCATGTAGCTGGTCTCTCCACAGCCCCTCTTGATGCCTCCTCCAATTATGTCTACACAGAGCAGCCAACATAATCTTTTTAAAATGAAAATCTGATCTTGTTATTACCTTGCTTAAAACCTTTAATGGCTTCCCATTGCTCCTAAGATAAAATCCCAAAATACTTAACCTTAGAAAACACTACAAATTCTGCCTACTACTTACTAGCCAGATCTCATATCACTTCTCTCAATCCTTATGTTCCAGGTTCTCTAACCTCTGAATTCCTCACAAGAACTGAGCCCCTTTCTTTAAGCCTTGAAACAGGAGGTTCCCTTCTTCAGGAAGGCACTACTTGACGAGTTCATAAAATGCAGTATTTTTCCTGTTTAATCTTTATCACAATTGTGTTTAACTGTGTCATATGAGAAGCACTCAAGCTGGGCACACCAGTGGCTTATGCCTATAATCCCAGCACATTGGGAGGCCAAGGTGGGTGGGTAACTTGAGCTCAGGAGTTTCAGACCAGTCCAAACAACAAAGCAAGATCTCATCTCTACTTAAAAAAAAAAAAAAATTAGCTGGGCATGGTGGTGCACACCTGTAGTCCCAGCTACTCGTGAGGGTGAGGTGGGAGGATCCATTCTGTTTAGGAGGTCGAGGCTGCAGTGAGCCATCATCGTGCCACTGCACTCCAGCCTGGGTGACAGAGCAAGACCTTGTCTCCAAAAAACAAAAAAAAAAAAAAAAAAGAAGAAGCACTTAATAATTTCTTGATAAATGAATGAAAAAGATTAATGATTCTAAATATAGTATCTTCTATTATAAGACTCTTCCTCTTTTAAAAATTTGATTTCACTAAGTTAATTTTCCTAAACCACACTTAACATTTTGCCCAAAGACTCCTAAACAAAAATCATTTTTTAAAACATACTTCACTATTACTTTATTAGTATTAAATAATTTGTTCCAAATAATTAATACATAATCTTTATCATTACATACTGTAGAAAGTCCCCCCAAATTTAAATAATAACCTTAATCCTAGCAGTGAAAAGAAGACAAAGTCTACTGTCTTTACTAAACAATAATACCACATTTTCCTTAACAATTGTTTTCCAGATTGATATTTTACTGCTATTCTTTGACAAATAGAGTCATAACCATAGCCTTTTCTTTAGCACTGGTATTCCTAAAGCTGGCTCCTCTATTTCTACAGAGTTTCTCAGGGACAAAAGATACCAGGTACTTAGTAAGTCAATAGGGATGGGAAGAAATAAGGATAAGGATGAGTAGGAACCAACCTTCTGGAGTAAAACTCTCCTCGTCACAATACGAACAGATACATATCTCCAAAACTAAACTCTGAAATCTTCATTTCAATATTTGTATAGATCTTATATATTCCTGCTCATCTCAAATCTTCAGTGCCTGACCACTGTTTATGGTCAATAGAGAGTTTATTTTCTGGCATCCTGAAATTTAATAGTAAAACTAGACAAGTGGTATTGAAACATTCTCAATGTTAACTCACTTTCTCTGTAAAGGAAAAATTTCAGATTTGTTGTCTCCATTGCCACATGAAGGCATCAATGTTCAGTTTTCCTCCCTGTACTCAGCTCTATTAACCTCCCCCACCAGAACATGCTTGGGTCTGTGATGAGCTCTTCTGATGACAGAAAGTGAAGAGAGCACATTCTCTAGGGCTGCCTAGTCAACCTTCCTATCTCAGTTCACATGTCACTGGCTCTGGGAAGTCTTTTCAGATCCCACTCACCACCCAGCTCAGACAAGGTCTGATTCTGCTGCTAAACTCTCATAGCATCCTGGACTTTTCCTCTGTAGCACTTACCACAATTTTAACTACGACTAAAGTCTCTTGACTAATTAATGAGGGATACATTGCTTAATTCCTCTTTATTTCCATGATTTTGCATGTGCCATAAAGTCAGAGGCTCTTTCTGCCATGTTATGCTCCACACCCCCAGCACCCTGCAGACATCTGGTGCTAACAAATAAATAGTGAATTATAAAATTAATGATTTAATGAAACTAGTATTTTGGGAACTGTAGAAAAATGGTAGAACAATTTAGAGGCCCACTTAGGAAAAGGTAGCAGCTTCAACAACAAATTAATGAAAAAATTAACACAAATAATAAAATGTATTGGGTGCTTATACAAATCTAGACAGTGTGCAATATGTTGTATGTGCACTACCTCATTTAATCCTCACAGTAACTCTGAAAGGTAGGTATTGTTTTTCTCCTTTTTCCACACATGAAGAAATTAGGCATAGAGAAGTGAAGTAACTTTTCCAATGTGACATAGAGGAAAGGTTTGAAATCATGCTTTTATGATTCCTTTGCCCTTTTTCTACTTTTCCTCTTTGATTTTCATTCATGTGTATACATTTTTATTACTGTAATTGATACTTTTCTATTTATGTGTTTATTAAGCCCAGCCAGTAAAGATCATTTCATTAATGTAGAACTAAACACAATTTAATGTTTGAACCTTATAATAAATTGTAATAATTTTACATAAATAAATTCAGCCATAAGAAAGAAAAAGGAGTAAAAGGAGGACATTGAGAATTCTACACTCAAGGTATACACTTTTGCTTTATAAATGAAGAAAAGTTGAAATTGCCTTGATACAAGGTAACACTACTATGGGCCCAAAGCTCTGAATCTAACAAGTATTGAATATAAACATAAGAAAAAGAAAGCTGATATAACACACTACAACAATCCTCAAATCATTTATTAGGAACAAAACGTATTACTATCCTTAATAATAGAGAAATATCATAAAAATATATCAGACTCCTTAATGGTTTTAAATCATGCAAAGCATCTTCATTATGTCACTTTCCCTTTAAGCCATCACAAAAAGATGGTTTAATCTATTTCATCTTTTTAAAATATGCTATTACCACATGCAATACTGAGCCTTAGCTCTTGACAAAGGAAGAAATGTAAATTCTTACATCAACTACCTATTAAGTTTTTTTTTGAAAAGTACACCTTGCAAGCAGAAGTATTCTAATAAGCTTTACCATTTTATTTTATCCCATGGATATTTTAGGGTAAAAGGACCACCCACCACCCTATCTTCGACTTACAGATGACACAGACCTACGGAAGTTACGTGACTAATTCGATACAAGATAGAGAGTGATAACATCATTCCTGAAATCAGAAATGAGAACTCTCAAGTGCAAGACTAAGAAATTCCAGGCCGGGAGCGGTGGCTCACGCCTATAATCCCAACACTTTGGGAGCCCAAGGTGGGCAGATCACGAGGTGAGGAGACCGAGACCATCCCGGCTAACACGGTGAAACCCTGTCTCTATTAAAAATACAAAAAAATTAGCTGGGCATAGTGGTGGGCGCCTGTAGTCCCAGCTACTCAGGAGGCTGAGGCAGGAGAATGGCGTGAACCCGGGAGGCGGAGCTTGTAGTGAGCCTAGATCGAGCCACTGCACTCCAGCCTGGGCGACAGAGACTCCGTCTAAAAAAAAAAAAAAAAAAAAAAAGAAAGAAATTCCATAATAGAAGGCAGCATGTGCTACAAAACTGCCATGTCACTTTGGGCAAGTCACTTCAACTCTTGACAATATATTTTTAAGGAAACTAAAACACAGAGAGTCTGGCTTTCAAGATTCCTTCTGTGCCTTTCTTTATTGCACGCGCATGTACAGAGCAATTTTCAATGGCACTTAAATTTATCTTGCAACAGTAACTTCAAAAACTGCTTTCATGTTCAGTTGTTTCTTCTAGGTCCATAAAGCACATTCATGCAGTTATACAATCATTTATTTATCAAGCATTAAACTCTGCCCCATAAATATGTTCTGGTGCAGATTTAAACAAAATATCGATAGTGAAAGTAGAATATGTTTCTACTCTGACTGCTAGAAATGTATCGTAAATATGTCTGTACAATTGGAAGCAGAAGTCACAGAAATACTGTTTAAAGTCTCTCAGAACAAAGAATGAACTACAATGAAATCAAATTCAGTAGGTACCAGCATTACTGGAAAATTGATTTCGAATTGCATTATCCACCTGCTGTTTTACTCTTTAATTTTACCTAAACACTACTGGACATTTCACATTATGTATCTATTTTTATCGTTTTTTTTTTTTTGTTTTTAATAGTCGAGGTCTCACTCTGTAGCCCAGGCTGGAGTGCTGTGGCGCGATGATGACTCATTGCAGCCTGGAACGCCCCCACTCAAGCGATCCTCCAGCCTCAGTCTCCTGAGGAGCTGGGACTACGGACATGCACCACCATGCCTGCCTAATTTTCTAATAATTTTTATAGAGATAGGGTATAACAATGTTGCCCAGGTTAGTCTCAAACTTCTGGGTTCAAGCGATTGTCCTGTCTCAGTCTCCCAAAGTCCTGGGATTACAGGCATGAGTCATAGCATCCAGCCTGTACCTAACTCTTATTCCTACAGACAGATCTCCAATTGAGGTTACACCTAGCAAAACCTGTGTTCCCGTTTACTTATTATAAGCCAAAATGTTCTGTTTAATTACTTTTCTGACCCGTCTACTTTTATAGACAAACTTCATTTATTTTAAATGCATTGACTGATAATTTGCTCCTACTTTTCATACTTAAATTTCAGAACAATAATCCAAACCACATTTGCTTTTGTTCCATAAGAAGTACGGGAAAATAAAAATTTTTTTAAGTTGATACTTTAGATAAACTTAAGAGATATGAGGTCCACTCAAGATCAGTGAAAGAAACTAAGAACGTTTATGGAAATATTAGACACACGGTGGACTCAGTTCTTCATGGAGCAAATTCATTGTATGGTTTTGTTTTAGTAATATGTTAAATTCAAAGACATAAGGCACAATTTTACTTAAATATTAATAATCAGTAAATTTCCATTTATTATTATTATATTGACCTCTGCTTTTACATATTGGTGTACATGTACAGCTGAGCATTAGTAATTCTTAAGAATTACCAAAAACTTTTAGTAAAAGTTACTAACTTTACTAACTATACATAACCAAGAATTAGTAGCCATGAACTATATACACTACTGAGAGTTAACAATTCTTTTTTTTTTTTTTTTTTTTTTTTTGAGACGGAGTCTCGCTCTGTCGCCCAGGCTGGAGTGCAGTGGCCAGATCTCAGCTCACTGCAAGCTCCGCCTCCCGGGTTTACGCCATTCTCCTGCCTCAGCCTCCCGAGTAGCTGGGACTACAGGCGCCCGCCACCTCACCTGGCTAGTTTTTTGTATTTTTTTAGACACGGGGTTTCACCGGGTTAGCCAGGATGGTCTCGATCTCCTGACTTCGTGATCCGCCCGTCTCGGCCTCCCAAAGTGCTGGGATTACAGGCTTGAGCCACCGCGCCCGGCCGAGTTAACAATTCTTAAGTGTTTCCAAAACCCTTCAGAGGACCAGTTATACAGACGGCAATGATGCATCTGGATCCGTAACCAAGTAGAAAAAGTCAAAGGATTATTTACTCCTTGATCTGGTAATTGTACTTCAAGGAATCTGTACTACAGAAAAAACTAGAGAACAGGCCAAGCTTTCAGCACTTGGGTAATCATGGTGACATCACTTATTCTAGCAACAAATGACAACCCACATGAATAAGTAAATGTTTGAATAAATCATAGTATATCTACATTATGAAATATTTTACAATACTTAAAATAATACTTTCAAAAAAATAATGGCATTGAGAAATTGGAGATAATTCTACAAAGTAAATATGGTTTAATCTCATTTCAATTAAAACAAACACAAACACAAAATACAGATGCAGAAAATCAAAGCAAAATTTACGTATGATGTAATCTCTGCGAACATGGTGGTATGCCACTCTATTATGTTATATTGTGTGATTTCAGTTTTAACTTTATGCATCTCTGTATTTCAAAAGTGTTCAACATGAGCATGTACTATAATCAGAAAAAAATTTAAATATGATCTTCTATACTAGGAAGAAAGAATGGGAATCAAAATTCAGCCATTACCAGCACCCAAGTAGAATCGAAAAAGCACGCACAAATGATGTATGTTGAGGAAAAATTCATTCCAGAGTAACCTCTACTAAGCTAAAAGAGAGTAGCCGGGAAGGAATTAACATACAAGGACGGCTAAAACAAAACATATGGGCTAACACAGTGTCCTCTGACATTGATACTATGAGTCCCTCATACAGACTGTTCATTCATTTGTAATAAAGTAGGTTAATTTCTCATATATAAATCTAATGCTTTCTTTCATACCCCATTACTTCTCTTGTTGTTGTTGCTCTAGCTCAACATCCCCTAAATTCAAGGAAGAAAACATATATACACACACCACTGTTATCTCACTATCATCTATTATTCAAGAAAAGTCTCATTGAATAAATGTCTACTCAGAGGCTCTAAGCAAATTTCATTTCTGAACACTACTGTCTGCAGCCCAGCAGGCTATTTCACCAAGATAAAATCACACATTTAATCAAACGCACCAGAAAAAGAAATACTCGCAAAGTTTGCTTAATAACGTCAAATCATAAAAAAAAAAATGTTGACAGCATACTAATTTTTAGTGCTCCTTCTTCTTTGAGGATTTGCAATAGTAAGGAAGGTCATTGTACATAAGATTTCTGCTAATTAGGCCTTCTACTAACCTTTAAAAATTCTTCCAAATTATCTTCATATGTTACTACTTATATTGATTTGGTACTTTTAAATGAAAATGAAAACTCAACATAACTTTCTTTTCTGAATACAGGAAAAGTAACATAATAAATTTAGGAGTATTCCAAAGAATACATACAATAGCTTTAAGCCACCTCAGGTGGTCAAGTGTCAGCATTAATATTCAGTCTCTGGTTTTGGTAATAATGGGCCCATATTAGATGTCTATCATTTGAAAAACACTACTGGATACACTGAAGTATATTTTGTTTGGATGCTTTAGGCAACTATAAAGTTATCCATGCTCAATTATCTGAAATATCTTACTTTATATAATTTTGAATACTCTGCCTCTAAACAGAAGGTTTACTTGAATAAACATAAATTCTCATCAGAAGCATGACATAATGAGTACACAGCAAGTGTAAAATAATTAGACGTCTCAAACAGATGGATGGATACATATCTACAAACTCACTTTTTCTGGTTTTACTTCTATTTGCATTTATTTTATGCTGTATTTGTTCCTATGCCATAAGTTTTTGTTTCTTCAATTTCTTCTGACATAACTTTTTCTTCTGTGCAGTCTCCACTTCTGGTTTTGGAACAATTTGTTCCTTTTCAGTAATGTGGCCAGCGAAGCTCATACATGGGTTAATTCAACCATGAGCACTATCAGGTGTCACATCTTGGGGATTTTGTTCATCTGAATCTACTCAATGCCTAGATAGTCTCTATTCAAACCTTGAAGATCAGCATTATTCTCTGCATTTTTAAGCATGTACAGGAAAAAATCCAGCTCTCTTTGTGCCAACAAACCTGTGTCCAGCTCTCCCATATGGCATTGAACAGAGCCATTGTACAGTGGCTCTACCACTGTAGGATGGAAATGGCACACTGCTTCTGCAAAGGCACTTCTTTCAGATATTTAGTGGCTTTTCATATATACAGAGCCTAGATATCTTGAGCAGTTTAATAGATAACTTGGGTGCTCTTGAAATGAACCTGAAGATTTGAACCTCCCGATTTGCATAATTTTGTTGGGTTTTGTTGGTCAAGTGAGTAAGGAACCATTTTCTAAGATCACTCTGGCCTCTTATAGGAAGAGGGTAAACCCATTTTCAATGATTTTCCTAACCAATTCTTCCAACACCTGATTTGTCCCAGTTATTAAAGAATCACTATTCAGATACTATCAGCACCTCTTTCTTTTTGTGTGAGCAACATCCCTCTCTTAAATGAGCCTTTTCTTCTTCAAGTTAGCTATCCATTACTCCACAGAGGAACTGCAATATTCTTACTGCCTCCACCAAGCTGATGACAGTCGATCAGTATAAGACTGAGTACTTAATTCAGACTGTGGTGAAAGGGAATGAATCCAGTAGTCAGAGAAAAAGAAAACTGGTAGGCTGGGTAGGCCTGGAACTGGTAGGCATGGAACTGAAGAAGAAGCCTAGAGATATCCAATTTTTTCTGACACCTACATAAAACTTCACTCTTTCCCAAGAATCTTTAGGTGAGAAACACAATAACTTCCCAATAAATTAATGAGTTCAGCAGAAAGTTAGCTGGAGGTGTCTTTGCAATTAAAACAGAAATAGTGAAAAAACCCATTCTATTAAATATTTTCAGTTAAATTTAAGTACATATTACTTAGATACTATCATAAAGTTGCACCATTTTAGAATGACTGTAATATTTAACCATCACACATAAAAATTAAGAATCATAGTGAAAACTAATTGAAATTGCCTAAACCTCAAAAGATGATTGTATGTAATTTTTTAAATGGCTGCCTAAGCTCTTCCTCCAAAGCCAACTACAGTTAATAATATAATTAAAACTCATTAGACAACATCAACCAAACATTTAAAGCCAATATAAAGAAAGGCTATAGATACACACATGCCTTGTGTTAACAGAAAATGATTTCTCAATAGTTCTTTGTCCACGCCTTGAAGTCATGATCAGTATTCTGAGTCAAGGTTCAAACAACAACCATAAGCCATTGACAAACCAAGAACACTGAAAATTTGAAAAAACAAAAGGTGTTAATGAAAACCAGTTGAACCCTTCCATTCTTGCCAGAAATAAAATCTCATACAAAAAGATGACCATCAGTCAGGACCATTTCCTTTTATCCAAAAGTCTTTGGAAGAGTTTGAGAAAAAGGAAACGGGGAAGGGGGGAACCAAACCAAATCAAAACAAAACAGGAGACTGTTGAAAACCCTCTTACAGGGCCAGCGTCAATGGAATGCATTTTAGTATTCAGGTTACCCACCCAAGCAGAACATCAAAAACTGGGCTTGAGTCTCTCCTCTATTCTCACAGGCTCAGGCTACTGTGGAGCCACTGGGGCTGTCCTGAATAGTAACACGCTCTGCCTCTGCGGGATGCGTAAACACCAACACAAGCTGATCAAACAGGAGGGGGTGTTGTTTCTACTCGGCTTTCAGTTCCTTGAGTCATACTTTAAAACACCTAATTCTGGTGCAATTTAGCAAGCCAGTCGTCCAGTCCAATGTGCAGTTTACTTTTTCATTCATTTTTACCACCTACCATATCATATCCTTTCCTTTTCAGTATACATGCTGGATAATTATAGAAAAAGTCACACATTTTAATAACTTCTGTTATTGGCACTGTCACTGAAATACAGATGTCAATTCTAAAATTTGGACCTATTTACAAGCCCTTCAAAAGTTTTAGTCTTTAAAGCAATTTTGGGATCTGAATTTTATAGGTTTATCTCATTTATGGCATTCTTAGGAGACTTAAAATCTGGGATTATAAATCTTTTAAAAGTATGAGAATCCTGATATATTCGACGTTTATGATGACTTGACATGGTTACAGCATTACAGAAAATTCTGATGCAGTTAAAGCTTAAAGAATGATTGACATGTGAAAAGATAACAGGGTATTTAATTTAAAACATCTTAAATTGTTACTTTCATTTTATACCCAATTTAAAGTCAATCTTCGGACATACTATTTGGTAGATGTCAAAAATATTTTTCTGCTAGGATTGTAATTTTTGATGGGGAATTCGGAGCAGAGCATAACATTTTAAGATGAAGAGGAGCTCAGAAATAAGTACTTAAAAGGTCAAAAAGGGACAGAAGGAAACAACATAGTAAAAATAAATACAAGACTCGAACCTTTCTCAACTACTTAAGAAAATGCTATTGATTTTCCCAGCTCATCAAGAACTCTTCAATTAAGAAAATGATATTTCATTTAGCTAAGTTTTCTTAATAATGGTACTCAAGGACATTTCTAATAATACTATGACTAATAACAAAAGGTACTATGCATGAAATATTCACTCCACTAGGTACTTTTATATTTACTTCCTATTACTCCACTCAAACCAGCAATGTAGACTTTATTATCTCTATTTTACAGATAGTAATAACAGAGGTAGAAACTTGCACATTTAGGGTTGTATTCAAGTGACTCTCAGTCCAAACACCATTTCTGAGAATCTCATAATTAAAAACACTGCCCAGCTATTCCTATCTATGGAGGATAATTTAGTTTCTACAACACTAAATCAGAATCGACGAAAGTTCTGGAAGGAAAGTGCTATAGTACTAATTTCATAGTGATAGGCTGGGTCAGAAATTATAACAAGCCATAGAATATACCCCAAAAATGTATATAACTTATAAGCACATCTGTAACTTAGAGTTTTCAAATAGTTGCCAAAGTCTCATTCAAAAATATTACACAGTTCTCCAGTTAAACTTTAGCATCTAGTAAAGCTAATCTGAATGCATAGCTTCTTTCACTAGTTAGACATATCACTACTCACAAACAGACTGAACTACAGTATATAATTGCCCCAAGGATCCTTTGCACTGAAAATGGCTTGTTGTGGTGCTTAGATAGTGATTAACAGATTAAGAGTATAGTGAGTCATCTTGATATCACTTCAGAAAAGTGATTTCCTCTCTAATAATTCCCAAGATACATAAATATTCAATTAGGGTCTTTGAAATCTAGTTTTAATTGGGCATTCACATTCACTATCAAACTTCAAACTTAGCTCAAGCTAACAAAGGTGTTTTATTAATTCCTCCTCTAAAAAATGCTAATAACCCTTCATGAGTTTTATAGTGTGAGAGTAAAATAAAGTCAAGATTATCTTTTATATGAAATTTAAAAATTTACCAACATTTTAAGACATACTGTAAAATGGTGTGAAATATAATTATGTATCTGAATCACATGGGGAATTGATTAAAGTTTCCTAGGACTCTCATGAGACCCAATAATAATGATGATGATAGTAATAATAATAGCAGCAAATAATTACGTTATTATTATGCACAAGGAACTGTTTTAAGGACTCTGCATAGATTTACCAATTAAATCTTCATAATCATCTGTTAATTTGGTAAAATTGTTAAATCCATTAAAAATGTCAGGAAATTAAAGCGTAGAGCGATCAGGTATCTTAACCCAAATCCAATAGTTTATTAAACCTAGGCAAACACTCCAGAGTCCCTTTCTGTTCATCTCGACGCCACTCTGCCTTTCTAGGTATCAAAATATCTTGATCTAGGCCCTAGATCAAGGCCCTAGATCAAGATATTTTCCCCTTGACTCCTTTGTAGCCTTCCCAAGAGCAGTCAGCAGATCAGGCTGCATATCTGCTGTGTTAAAGTTTCCATTTCCATAAATGGGGACAAAAGTCTAAAAACAAGTTTCCTACACTGGATTATTTGGAAATAAAATAATGAAAATGCCAAATAATTAATAACTATATCCAACCTACCTATCTTTTTACAGGTTGGACATCTAATCATTTTCTCATCCTACATGGCTCTTTATGTGGCTGGATGGGTGGCATTTTAGAGTACAAGGGGGCAGATCTCAGAAAAGTCTACTTGAGCCGTTCTCAGACTTTCTGGTCCAGGACCGTTTTACACTCTTAAAAATTAATGACCTACATTAGAGAAATGCAAATCAAAACCACAATGAGACACCATCTCATGACAGAATTGCGATCAGTAAAATGTCAGAAAACAATAGGTGCTGGAGAGGATATGGAGAAATAGGAATGCTTTTACACTATTGGTAGGAGTGTAAATTAGTTCAACCATTGTGGAAGACAGAGTTGCAATTCCTCAAGGATCTAGAACCAGCAATACCATTTGATCCAGCAATCCCATTACTGGGTATATACCAAAGGATTATAAATTATTCTACTATAAAGACACATGCACACGTATGTTTATTACGGCACTGTTCACAATAGCAAATACTTGAAACCAATCCAAATGCCCATCAATGATACACTGGATAAAGAAAATGTGGAACATATATACCATGGAATACTATGCAGCCTTAAAAAGGGATGAGTTCATGTCCTTTGCAGGGGCATGGATGAAGCTGGAAACCATCATTCTCAGCAAACTAATACAGGAACAGAAAACCAAACACTCCATGTTCTCACTCATAAGTGGGAATTAAACAATGAGAACACATGGATACAGGGAGGGGAACATCACACACCGGGGCCTGTTGTGGGGTGGAGGCTAGGGGAAGGATAGTATTAGGAGAAATACTTAATGTAGATGATGGGTTGATGGGTGCAGCAAACCACCATGGCACGTGTGTACCCATGTAACAAACCTGCACATCTGTGCATGTATCCCAGAACTTAAAAGTATAATAATAAAGAAAAATGACCTAAAGTGATTTCTTTTTTTGTTGTTTGTTTTGTGTTGTTTTTGAGACACAGTCTTGCTCTGTGGCCCAGGCTGGATTGCAGTGACGCGATCTTGGCTCACTGCAACCTCTACCTCCTGGGTTCCAGCGATTCTCCTGCTTCAAGCCTCCTAAGTAGCTGGGACTATGGGCATGCACCACCATGCCCAGTTAATTTTTGTATTTTTAGTAGAGACAAGGTTTCCTCATGCTGGCCAGGTTGGTCTCGAACTCCTTACCTAAAATGATCTGCCCACTTCAGCCTCCCAAAGTGCACGATTAGAGGTGTGAGCCACTGCACTCAGCCTCTAAAGTGACTTTTGATTATTATACCTGTAACTGTCACCATTCAAGTATTGATAAACTGGGAAAATTCTAAAACTTGCAAATACATAAGAACATATGACATATGCCATCAGAGCAATGATGTCATCACATATCATATACCTTCTGGAAAACGCCACTGAACACTTGTTAAAGAATACAAGTGAAAGGTAAATAATGTCTTAGCATTATCATAAAAATGTTTTCTTTTCACATTTCCTCTGAAGGGGTGTCAGAGATCCTCAGGGTTCCCCAGAGGACACTTTGAAAACACTGATAAAAGAGCATTGTTTGCTTTACAAAGAAACTGACATGGAAGTTTTAGCAGAAAGAAACATTCAGTTGGGTGATTTATTCTTCCATCCCAAAGATAGTTTTCAAAATAAGTAGGATTATTGTCACAATACTCTATTTAAATTCTTGAATAATATGGACCAAATTTTCACTTATTTTAATACCTATTTGTAATCACTTTTATGAAGATACTTGTTAAAATTGAAACTAAGTTCCTGTTTTAGGTGTCAATAAGACATAAGGAAGACATGATTTATCAAGGTCTATAGAACCTATTATGAGCAAATATAGAAACTCTCCCCTTTTATTCACCCCCAAAAATAAATAAAGAAGTTCAATTAATTTCAAGTGGGACAGCTACTTTTCTCTTTTTATATTTTGTGCTTATGAATCGATAAGCACATTTCACAATTCTAAGAAAAAAGTTACACCTGGTTTCTTATGCAGCAGTAGAGTTAATTTTATTGGGCCATGCTGACACTCAGATCAGAGTAATGACATTAAAGATTTGGGGGAAAACCTGCATACCTTAGATGCATAAATGTTATTTACAGGCATGCTCACACTACATTCTTGCAATGTATTACAACGAATGAAAAAATCTGGATTTTTCTCTTCATTGATCAACAACTCTCTAACCCTCTTCCTACCCCTACTCGACAAAACACAGAAAGATAACCAACGAAAAATGTCAGGAGGACCTTACTAATACTTGCAAGTTTTACTTTTTATTTAATTATAAAAATGGTTATTCTATAAAGAAATGCATTTGCATGAAATAAGAAGACATAATAATAATCTAAGGGCAAATATATCCTTGTGGACAAACAAAAAATAAACTACAATACAGCCACATTCTTTAAGGTTCCTCCCAAAGTGAGCAAATGCATATTTTGAATATAATGCAAATCTAGGAAAGAGAAGGCAAAATAGCCATTTGCAAAACTTAAGGACAGATCATCCTTTTAAAATTCCAACTGCTCTAGCCATTCACACCATGCTAAATTAAGGCTGCACAGCATTTCTTAAAATCACTGTTTGATCCTAAATATGAAAATCGCAATCAGTTTTCCTTGCTGATTTCTGGGCCAAAACTCCCCACTTCTAACAGTAACTGTCACTTCTACTTGGCAGTCCTTTTTAAAGAGAGTTTCAACCAACACTTAAAGTGGTCCAAATCAAATCTGAAAAACAATTCAGTTTTGCATCATATTATTTGACTAACTTCAATCCTCATGATTTTATAGTCTTTTTAATCTACTATTTATGATTTCCTTGACTATAGCACACAAAGGAATCAATGGTAAATCAAATCCATAAAAAAATCTGCCTTTCCTAATTAGTAGAAACAATGCCAGCCTGTGTAACTGCAGCCAGTAAGTGCCATACTTGCTATTATTCCCTGTGGAAAACAGTGTTTAAATCTGCAAAATGTAAGAAGATCATGATTAAGAAAATCATTTCTGAAAGACTTTCCATTCATATTTTTGAGGAGCACTCTCAGTCTGAAGGATAATCACACCAAGAAACCTAAAATGAGACATCAAAAGCATTTACCCATCAGGCAAATCACATGCTGGCTTATCACTCTTCAGGCCGGGGATGCCTGATGCAGCCTAACATCTCTATCTAAAAAAACATTAATAGTTCATAGAAAACTTTGTGTTAATCATTCCTCCTACCCCGCTTTTGTAGAAATAGTCTAGTCAACCATATACAGAAATGGATCAGGTTACTGAATACTTAGTGATAAGGAAGAGCTATGGAATGGCATTCAAATACTCTGACACATTCACCTTCAGCTAAAGACAGCACAATACACTGACAGACACAGTTCTAATGACATCAGGACCTGTGGAATGTATGACTGCTAGGGAACACATGCTGCTAGGAAACAAAGAACAGATCTGATCAAATCTTGTAATGTAAGGACTGGGAATCATTGTGATTAGATCTTCTAAAATGGGAGGACAAGTATTCTTTAATCCTCAGAAATATTTGCAAGTATAAAGACTTTAATAAGTATCATCTAGAAATGAAACAAATACATGAAGCTAGATTCTCATGAATTAAATCAAAATTTTCTAAGTTTTCTGTTAGGTAATGGCCACTGAATTAAATCAAAATTTTCTAAGTTTTCTGTTAGGCGATGGCCATTAGCAATATCTCTCATGAAAATATAACTTAAAGTCAAGCATCAGTGATTCGGTGTCTTTTGCAATCTATGCTTTTTCAAGAGGTCAAGGTCTTCAAAAAATAATGAAGACATCCAGAAATTATTGTACCTAAAAACAAAGTCCCCTGTTATATTAAGAGCCCTATACTTTTTAAAACAAAATGGAACACAAGTATTTGCAACAAACACCAAAGCAGTCAGAGCTAATCTAGACCTAAGGAATTTAATACATTTTAATTATTGAAAGTAAAAAGTAAAAAGCAGTTTCACTTGCAAAAGTAACAGTTTGTAAACTGTGTTTATCTTTTTGCATTCTTTACCCTTGCTTTGGTTACAAAAAAAAAAAAAAAAAGATTGGGTGAAACAAAGCTGAGAGATAATTCAACAACAAATATCCTCTTAACTCCTATACAAATAATCTGGTATCCTATTTTGGTGATTATAAAAGAGCTGAGAATTCTATCCTATTTGTAATCCACATACAGATAAATTGGGCGCCAGAAATCCAGATCATTTAGGACCATTACAGATGGAAAAATATACAAAAGAAATCTTACCAAACTCTGTTTATTCTCGTAGGGAAATATAGGAGAGTCTCCAAATGAAAAAAAAAAAGTGCTAAAGAAGTATTTCTTTGCAGATTCTACGATGACATTCTTTAACTAGTGATGATAGCCCATATGACACTAAAATTAGCAGACCGCCTATTTACTTCAGAGCAAAACACAGAAGGCAATTTTTCCTTCCTGCCAGAGTCTATGTGTCTCCTCATTTCCCCAGCAGCTGGCTGGAAGGATGTAAAATCAGAGGTGCAAGAAGCCTTATACTTCCTAATGAGTAATACAGCCAGGAAAGTAAACACAACAGACGACAGCAGGTTCGACTCTAAAGGAGACTGTGGCAGGAGTGCTTACACCGTTGTTTACAATGTGCTCTAACTACCGCAGGCAGGGATCACACGCAGACACAGGGAGGAGACACCCTGGAGGTGGCTCGCAAGGCTCGAGTTCGCCCAACTGCTATGATATCTCTGGCCATAAATAAAAGCAGCGCATGTTTCTATCAGAGCGAGGAAAGTGGCCAGAGAATTCCAGGGACCAGGAGTTATGCTGGCTGGACTCGATTACTTCAATCTGCTGGAGAGATGACTACCCTATGAGGTTCTCATCAGGGCCAATCTGGGATGCATGGAGCGCTGCACTAGCGACTCTCACGCGCCGCACGCATCTCGCCGAGCTGCGCCTCTCCAGGGGAAGGGGACATGGCAAGGCTTCCTCGCCACCCTGCGGGGGCCCCCGTGGCCTCCTCAAACCAGATTTTCCAGTTAAGCGGATCCCAGGCGATTTCAATAAGCAAGCTCAGCTCCAGTAGCATCAGCTCCAGCATCCCCGCAAATATCTATCTGCCGTCCCTGGGGCGCAAAAATGCGCACACACTCAAACGCCGACTCCGCCGCCAAGTAACCCTGGTAGAGGAGGTCGCCCCCACCCCTACACACCACACACACACACACACACACACACACACACACCCCTACAGTGCTGGGGGCCTGGCACCCTAAGCTTCTGAGCTCAGACGCTCCGCTGCAGCCTGGAGCCTTCCCTTCTCCCGAGAGAAGCGCCGAGGTGCCTTTTCTCCTACCTGTAACCCGCCAACCGCGACCACCAATGCTCTGCCCACCCCGCCCCGGCGCCGCGGCCGCCCGGATTCGTGCAACACCGCCGCCCCCCGCCCAGTGCCCACTACCAGCATAGCGCAGCCCGGGCCACCCACGAAAGTGGAAGCTTTCTCCAGTCAAAACCGCCTAACAAAGCCTGGGCACGCAGGTCTAAACCAAACTGCCGTGAAGGGGACACAACAGGCAGGGCGCGGGGAGGCAGCGCGACTCCACGACTCAGGGGCGCGACCTGGGCAAAAGGGGCCACCACGGATGCTCCAGGCAAGCGTCGAGGGAGAATAGTGCCGGGCTCGGCACCCTGCATTTTCCATCTTCCCAGAGCCCAGCTTCTCACCCAGACCCTGTCCGTCCTCCAGCCCGCTCCCGCCTCCAGCCGCACCAGTTCCAGCCAGGCGGAGAAAAGGCGCCCTCCTGTCCGCTTTCTGCTCCCACCAGGGGATGGCACTGGGGTGAGAGGGGAGGGAAAATTCACGGGGTGGGAACTGTTCCTATTCCCCAGCGTGTGCAGCTGCGAATGCGCCCAGTCTCTTATCCCCTTCACTCCCCTCGGCCGCCAAATCGCCGAATGGCTGGAAAAAACTCGAACCCGCGCCAGACCCGAGCGCCCACCAGCCAGGAGGTTCCTTTCCCGCCCCGCATCACGACCGGATGAGTGTGTGTGTGTGTGTGTGAGGGCGAGTGTGTGAGTGCAAGGGCGAGTGTGCATGCACCCCGCACCCCCTCTGTTGCCCGCCCGGTAGACGCCGAAGCCTGCGCCCGGCCAGAGCGACCCCTATTATGAAGAGTGCGAAGCATAAATTACCTTTCGTAACCGCCGGTCCCTGAGATCGTCCCATCAGTTGCTCAACAACCTGAAGGCGGGTGCAGTTTCCACAATCCAGCCATTGAGCTCGGGTCAAAAGACCGGCCGGCCCCTGTGCAGACACCCCCAACCACACGCGGCAAAGAACGAGAATCGAAGCGCAGAGAAAGCAGCAGGAGGGTGGAGACCCCAGTCAAGGAAACAACAACAAAAAGTCTCTCTTCCCTTTCTT
This sequence comes from Mandrillus leucophaeus, assembly GCF_000951045.1. NCBI lineage: Eukaryota > Metazoa > Chordata > Mammalia > Primates > Cercopithecidae > Mandrillus > Mandrillus leucophaeus. The sequence continues at coordinate 2,010,851 of NW_012103188.1, read as the reverse complement.
CTGCTACACAGCCACGGAGAAAGGGGAAGGAAAAAGAGAGCCAAATGCTCGCCTTCCTTTACGTTCCTCGCTTCACACACCCCAAGGGGGCAAAAGCGGAGCGAAGAGAAAAGAGGGTTCAAATGTCTCTGCCAGTCCACAGTTGCACAACTTCGGAGTCAGGCTCTGTCTCCAGCAGCAGCCGAGGGACCCAGCGGCAGCTATTAACATGCGGCAGTCATAGCTGGGGTTGCTTCTCCTCTTGCTGCTGCTGCTGCTGCTGCCGCCGCCGCTTAAGAAAAGACGCTGCTGAAGAGACCAAAAATCTTCCACCATCCCCCCAGCCGATCTTTATATCCAGTTCTCCCACCCCACCCCCCTTCTCTTTCTTTTTCTTCTTCCACGTCCTCCCCTTTCCGCCTCGGAGCGGGAGCGATGGAATAGGTAGGGGGAGCCGCGAGGGCCAGGGGTGGCTTCTCCGCCAAACCGTCCTCCTCCTCGTCCTCCCGAGGTTCTCTCCCAGCCGAAGGTCCCCTCTCACGCCCGCAACCTCCGCGGACAGCCTGAGCGAGAACCACACAAACTCCTTCCCCGGTGCACGGAGGGGGCGCGCGGGCAGAGCGGGCGCCCGGC
>NW_012103188.1:1970123-2009519 GCF_000951045.1 Mandrillus leucophaeus | reverse complement strand
CCGCGGTCGGGCGGGCCAGCGGCGAGAGCTCGGAGAGCCGAGGAGGGGGCTAGCGCCAGGGAAAGGGGTGGCCGGCAAAACCCGGATCTGGAGTGCTCGTGGGCTCCGCGGCGCGGGCTCCACCTAGCAGTTCGGCAAACGCTTGGAGGTGGGAACGGGAGGGCTGCTATAGAGGCTTCCCTTTCAGGGTTTGTCAGACAAAGGGTACCTCTCCAGTGGCTTCGAGGCTCGCCTCGGCTCGCGCTCTCTCTGTCTCTCTCTCTCTTTCTCTCTCTCTCTCTCTCTCTCTCTCTCTCTCTCATTCTTTCGCTCTCTCCCCTCCTCTTCCTCCTCCGTCCCTCCCTCCCTCTCTCCCCCTCCCACTCTTCATCACCCCCACTTCCTCCTCCTTTCTCCTCTGGTCTTCCTCTCCAGTTCCACCCTAGGTGAGTAAACGACATCAGCTTGAAAGTCCTGCCAGTGTCTCATTTTTTTCAGGTGCGAATTATTCCGTATTTCCATTATGCAAGTACCGAGTCTGAAAATGTTTCCTGCCTTTGGTCCATTTTATGTTCCTTCAAACTTAACCTGCAAGTTCATTGCACAGTTTAAAGTATCCCTGTCTGGTGATCAATCGTGGAGATTCAATTATCTTATTTCACAACATCAATGGAAATTACCATAATGAATACAGAAAGGTGCCGATTCCAAAGCCATGCCTTCTGATAGAGGAAAAGTCTGGTCAAGTTAAATGAGTGACCTTGGTCAATTGCTGAACCTTTTGGTGCCTTCTTTGTAAAGGAGAGTGTTGAGTAGATAATTTGTAAGATCTTTTCCTGCTCTAAAATTTCGTGATTTCGAATAGCTAAGATGTTATTTTCTATACTAGTACACTCAAATCGCTAAGATTTATCATATTCATTCAACAAGCACAGTACATCCGTAGCTAAATTTCCCAAATTGTATTTGATTGTATACATTTAGAATGATCTAACAACTTGTAGGAGCTCTTTAAAAGGTAACATCAATCCTAGTATATCTGAAGAAACTGAAACCTCATTAGAATTAAAACCATACCCAACACAAAGTGACAGTTAAAATCTCATTCATTCTTTAAAGCTCAACTCCAATCCAGCATTCTCCAAGAAGCCTCTTCTCACCAGGATTCCCTCCCCAAAAATCACTCCTTTCATGATACCCTGAAACCCTTTGATGATATCTCTTCACTAACACCTATTTTATTCTGCCCTTTTCCTTATTCTTTTTTAATCATTAATGGTTTGTCCATTTGCCTCTTCAGATTACAGTTTTTCTTGAATGCAAATTCCTAGTTTTAATTATCTGTATAAGGAAAGATTATATCTACAGTCCTTTGCGCATAGGTACTCCTTAAAAAAAAAATCAGGGGTGGGAAGGGAGATTTAATGATATTGCTAAATTCTGACCAACTAGATGGTCACAAGCTGAAGTTAGGCTATTTGAATTTGCCTAATACAGGACCTCCATGAACTCCCCTGGGTACTTAAAGAAAATACAAATTGACATCTGGAGTCACTTGTTACTTAAATAGTTTTGGAAAGAGTAGACTCTAGCCAATTGTGACAAGAGGCTCTTATTTGTAAAGGAGGAAAAATGGAAGTTACTCAATTCATCTCCCAAATGCTTAATGGTTGTATTAAGAAAAGTAATAAAAATAATATTGTAAGTATATATATATATAATGACAAGTATATATATTAAAGATGATTAGTGGTAGCATCAGAAATATTAAATACATACTTAATATTTATTTAGATCGATAAAACATATATAATGACAATATACAGATATTAAAGATCATTAGTGGTAGAATGAGAATATTAAATAAATAGTAGCTATAGATCAGTTTTTAGAATCAGCTTTAACACAACACCAGAGGTCTGGAGGGATGCAGGAAAATGAAATTTCAAAGTAAAAGTTTTATATCTATACACACACACACATATATGTACACACATACATATACATATATATGTATCTATATAAATGAAATGTTAACTGAAAACTAAGCATAGTCAGTTAAATAAGTAATTGAAAGTGTTCACCACAGAGGAGCTGACCACAAATAACCAAAATTACAAAGACAGTAATGAGGGAGAAAGAACCAAAAATCGGGGGTGGGAGGTGTGAATAAAAATAACCGATGAGTAAAGAAAAGCAATGAAAGAAAGATAACAGATTAATTGTTTATATAATTAATCAAATGTCAAGGCAACATTATTTAAGGCAGCTGCTTATATTCTAACCTCAAACTTCAAGCTTCCAAATCATTTTTAATCTCATGGACATAGTCTTCTATATCTGATTTAAGACATAAAGCATCCCACTTCGTTGCCAGGAAATCCATGACGCTTGCCAATGTTTTTCTAAGGTGAAGCTTCCATAAAAATAAAATAAATTCTGTGTCCTCTTAGCTACTATATTTAACACCTTCTTCTCAATGAGGAGACATCATACAGATGATGTTTGAGCACAGATACTATCATATGACGTAACTGTGCTAACTAGAGTGGTTTTTTTATAAAAGATGGCACTGTTGGTTTCAGCACCATTAAAATTGAAAAAACTAATTTTCACCAAAGGGAAAAGGGCTCCAAAAATGAAAATAAAAAGTAATTATCTAATCAAATAAGAAAAAAAGAATTAAAACATTTAAACGACTATTAAAATTTTTAGACCAAAGACCCTTTCAAATCAATAAGAAGTATACTAAGATCCCCAACAGTATGGAAGTTGATAGAAGACCTTAAAACCATCTGTTCACAGAATAAATACAAACGGCCAATAAATGTAAGGAAATATGTTCTGCCTATAGAAATCTAATACATAAAAATATGTCCAATTAGGAGATCTATCATATTTCTTGTTTTTCCCATAAAATTAGGTGAAATAGCAACAGTGCTCTATTACTAAACGCTAACGAAAGTGTGTTGAGACAGTCATGCCTCTATGCTAGTAATATACACTGACACAATTGCTCTAGAAAGAAAGCTGACAATACGAAACAACTGCTTTATAGAATATATATGCCACTAAATCCAGTGTTTCTATTTATAGATATCTCTTCTACAGAAATAAGCAAAGATATGGACAAGGATTTTGTATAATGATATACATCTCAGCCATAATTGCTATAAAAGGGGAGATGGTATGTAATGTTTACATATTCAAAGTAATCTTGTTTTTTTCATACTCAACAAAAGTCCCCTTATCTGAATAAAATCAATAGTTAGTGGGAAAAAATTGATTAAAGCGAAAATAATTTTTAAAATGATGCATACATACTGTATTAGTTAAGACTCAATTTGGCTTCAAGCAACAGAAACAAAAAATAGCAGTGACCTAAACAAGACAAATTTGTTTCTTTTTCAAATGAAAATCTAGAGGTAGGTGGTCTAGTGCAGGTATGGCCATCAAAAGCATTCCAAACTGAAATAGACACTTTCTGTCTTCTTGCTCAGCCGTCTGTGGCCACTATTCCTAATTTCAGTTCCAGTAATCACACCTACTTTGCAAGAGCAAAGATGGAAGAAGGAGGAAGAGAAGAGCATTCTTGCATCCAGGGAAAGTTTCCTAAAGTTGCATACACCATTTTCCCTTTCATTCCATCCTTTACATGGGAAATGTAGACTACCTTAGGCAGTCATGTGTCCAAGTGAAAATCAGGATTCTTTCATGATTTAGCTCTTCCTCATCCTTTGACTTACCATTGCATACCACCCTGGGCCAGGCTTGCATATATTAGTCTTTCAGTAACAAAATGCATGGATAATGCACACACGTGACAGTGCTACTCTCACATGAAATGACCTTCTACTTCAATCAGATGTAAGCTTTCACAAGATTTCCAATTACTGAGCTGTTGCCATCAGGGACAATACTCTCTAATACTCAGTCAGATAGCCGCAGACAGTTACTATCTTAAATGCTACTGGGCCTAAATTCACTGACAAATCAAGGTAATCAGAGTTAAATCACATCTGCAACGCAGACAGCAAAGCATAGCACTCAGACTCCTAGGATGCCATGGCGTGAATAGAATTTTAAGGCATTTGGAAATCAGTAGAATAATGATGAAAATATAGATTACATAGGGCTATCAGAACGTGTTTGACTACCCTATGGGATAGCCCAATCCTAAGAAGCACTCAGTGACCCTTTTTGTACCCTGGGTTATTTCCGAAAGGACCATTTTAAGTCTGTAAAATCTTACCCAGATTATATTGCCCTGCTAATTTGGTATCTTCTATTCCCTCCTTGCTTCAAGTAATTCACCCCCCTTCTTTTTCAATCCAAAAGAGACCTATGAATTGTACATTCTTAATGACTTGAAAGCTTAGCTATAGATACAGATACCGATCTAGATATAAATTAAATATTTTTAAACAGCTTCCCTAAGTAGTAAACGTTTTCCACATATTGATTTCTTTTCTTCCAACGGAAGTGTCTCCTTAAAACTCTTTATTATAATTTCTCAAATGTTTGCATACATGCATGCCAGTTCTGAAAGACTGTGAAAGCAACAACAGTCTTTTTTTCTTGTAACTTTGTTTTTTTCCTGTAACTTTTCTAGCTACCTTGTCTTTGATCCCACAGTTAGATTACCTTTCATAACTCCTCATTAGTTTCAACACAGAATGCTTATAGCTACTTACTATAAATGTTAGTGATAGTACCCTGCTCTAGTAGAAGCCTTCAGCACTCATAGAGTTGCGTTAAAAGCATAACATCGCAGTGCCTAGATTCTAGTCTCCAGAAATACAAAAGGATTCAAGAGCCCAACACTATTTTCTTAAGATCCTCCCATCTTTATAAGATAAAGTATACAAATATGTTTGTACTGTACTAACGAAAACATCGTGGTCAACCAGAGGTAGTAATAACTGTCATAGTCTAGAAAGGAAGAAAGTGGAATTTTTGATTCTTTATAAAACACTGCTACTTTTCTGGGCTCTGCTTTTCAGCCTCACTCCTTTAAGACTATAATAGACACAGATAGTAGATGTCTGACTCATAATTATTCCCCTTTCTCTGAGAACAGCTTCCACACATGATTGGGCAAACATGTCTATGAAGTGGCCTTGTCCATATTATTTGGCCCTGACCCTTGGCCATGGTTGAAGGGTCCAGGTACAGGCAACTAATGCAGGCTTGGCTAATCAAAATTATTGTCAAGAATTTTTCAGACTATACTATACTATACCGAGGGTCTCAATATATTCCTGATGGTAAGGGAGGCTAAGGAGCTATCTACAGTAGACCGGATGTTTGTGGTCCCACAAAACCCATATATTGAAATCCTAACTCCCAACATGATGATATTGGGAGGAGAGGTCTTTGGAAGGTACTTAGGTCATGAAGGTGGAGCCCTCATGAATGAGATTGGTGCCCTTATAAAAGGAACTTCAGAGAGCTCACTTGCTCTCTTTCTGCCATGAATAGACATGAAAAGCTGGCACTCTGCAGTCCAAAAGAGTGCCCTCACTAGAATCTGATCATGCTGCCACCCTGATCTATTTCTCGAGAACTGTGAGACATAATTTTCTGTGTTTATAAGCCACCTAAGGCTATGGTACTTCATTTTAACAACCCAAATTGAATATGGCACTTTTCACAGCTACATTATCTGCCACATGGTGGTATCTAAACCTGACTTAGTGCAGTATTTTCCTGAAGAATGCAATCAGATTAAAATAAGTATTGCTAGCCTTTATCATAAATTCCTGTTTCCTTTGCATGCATATTTTAAATCCCAAATCAGATAAGTATAGGGAAAATTCTGTATGGATATGTAGTTATAATGCTAACATACAGCCTGTGTTATGGTGATAGCTAGGAAGTTAGCTTCTCCTTCAGATTACCTACTGGATTTCTTTAAAATCTGAGCTCATGGAAGGCATGCGGCATTACTCTTCTGAGAATGTTGGCCACATTATTTCTGCAATACTCTCAGTTAGATGATTTTCTCATATCTGACATCATATTCAATTATATGCCTCACCTATTTTCCTATAAATACCAAAAATAAGATTGATCAGAAAATAATGGTTATTCTCCACTCGGAAATATGAGGGGTCTTCAAAATGTTCACAGAAAATAAGTATTATTAAAAAGAAAAACTATGCATGGATTTCAAAACTTTACTGCACCAAAATAAACTCATACTAGCTTGTTATAACATGACTGATGATGATCTCATTTAAACCTCTGAAAAAGGTAAGATATACGTTTGAAAAGAGCCCCTGTCAGAGAAACATGCATTCTGCTACAATTAAAGCAAAAGCAGACATCACATTTATCATGACGCTTAGGTAGAAGAATGATGAGCTCACCGATGCTTTAGAACAGTTTATGAGAAGAATGCCCGAAAGAAACCAGTCATTTACAAATGGATAACTAGTTTTAAGAAGGGATGACACAAGACTGAAGATGAAGCCCACAGACGCAGATCATCTACATCAATTTTCAAGGAAAAGAATTCATCTTGTTTGTGACCTAACTAAACAAGACCAATAATTAACAACAGAGACAATAGGCAAGACCATAGACTTCCCAATTCATTTGCCTGACACAATTCTGAGTGAAAAGTTAAAGTTGAGCAAACCTTCCACTCAATGGGTGCCAAAACCATTGAGTCCAGATCAGCTGCAGACAAGAGCAGAGCTTTCAATGGAGATTTTAAATAAAGTGAGATTAAGATCCTGAAGAATTTCTTTGAATAATTGTAATACTAGATGGAACATGGCTTTACCAGCATGATCCTAAGGACAAAGCACAATCAAAGCAGTGGCTACCAAGAGGTGAAAGTGGTCAGTCAAAGCAAAAGCAAACCAGTTGAAAGCAAAGTTGTGGCAACAGATTTTTGGGATGCTCAAGACATTTTGCTTGTTGTTGTCTTTCCAGAGAGCCAAAGAATAACATCTGCTTATTATGAGGGTTGTTTCAGAAAGTTTGTCAAAGCATTAGCAGTTAAATACCTGGGAAAGCTTACCCAGAGGGTCTTTCTTTACCAGGATGATGCTCCTGCTCATTCCTCTCATCAAATGAGGACACTTTTGTAAGCATTTCTAAAGGAAATCATTAGACATCCACCTTAAAACCCTGATTTGGCTACTTCTGACTTCTTTTTGTTTCTTAATCTTAAAAAGTCTTTAAAGGACAGTCATTTTTCTTCAGTTAATAACATAAAAAAGACTACATTGACATGGTAAACTTCCCAGGATCCTCAGTTCTTTAGGGGTGAACTAAATGGCTGGGATCACTGTTTACTAAAGTGTCTTGAACTTAATAGAGCTTATGTTGAGAAATAAAGTTTATATTTTTTACTTTTATATTTTAATTACATTTTCATGAATTTTAAGTCCCCCATACATTGCTCAGACCCCTAGCGGGTATTCAATAAATATCTGATGAATGAAATAATTCAAGATAAATGTTATATAATATATAATATGAAATACATAAGATGTATAAATACATCTGTATCTATTAAACTATGTCTGATTAATATATCTATCGTTCTCTTAAGATTATAGATTAATAGAATTTATACATCTAAATGAGAGTTATCAAATTCAAATTAGTCACCTTGTCTAGGGGAGGCTGCCGTTACTCAAATCAAGTTGAATCCTTTTGAAATCCCTTTGTACTGTGGCATGATTTGGAATAGCCTTAAGATATGAGCAAATCTCCTGATTTTAAAGTGTATTTGATTTTTTGTTTTGGTTTATTTGTTTAATGGTTTGGAATCAACTAGGGGAAAATCATTGGCATTAAATAACTGGAATAGAGCTTGGCAATCATCTAATTAGGTTATACAGTCAGAAGACAATGTTTTTACTCAAAATAAACAAGAATGACAAATTTTTTCTTATGATTTAATTTTTAGACCATAACCCTTTTAACCTTCTATGTGCTAGGGCATTTTTCATTATAATTAATCCTCCCCTAAAACAAGCAACATAGACGTCATTTCTACTTTATTAACAATGATGTTGAAATACAGAGGGTGTAATGACTAAGGCTGAAAAATCCAGTAAAGTATATACCATATAGACATGTTTACCTTACTAACGCTCTGCTTACATGGTGGAGATTCCAATGGCAAGTTTTTATAATGAGAGACTTCCCCACTGGCTACAGTTTATTGGATCAGTGAGGGAAAGAGGTAACTTCCTTGATTAGCAAGCTAATCAGTTCTTCTTAGGGAAGTTGGAATTGGGGCTAAGAGAATCATTGTTTCTTTCATTGTTTCTTAATGGGCCATGTAAACTATCAAGCTGTGGTGTGGCCCTCTTCTCTCTGCCATATCAATTCAAGAATCAGAGGTGATTCGCTCTTGATGGGAGTCATGAACTATTATATCATCAGTTGAACCTGCTTTTAGCCACTGAGCACAGGTGAAGATAATAGGAATCTGCGGAAAGCGGCATGAAGCACATGCAGAGAGAGGAGCCAGAAGAAATGCAGGGAGAGATTTGGGGTGGTTTTCTGAACCTTCATTTTATTTCTTTCCTAAGATCCAACTACATGCCTATACTTAGTTTCTAGAAAACAGCCATTGTAGTGTTACGGTACATTCACCTTTTGATGAAGCCAGCACAACTTCTTGGCAGTTATTAATGGGTTTTGTCTGATCATTTCTCTCTTTCCACTTCTGGAAATAGCATGCCTCTTCCTTGGGTATCCTTCTACTCTTCACTTTATGTGCTAGTAATGGTATGTCCATCATGATACCCAACCCACATAGGAAAGGCAAATTATCCAGGCCACATAAAATATTGCAACCAGCTCTACCCCAGTGATTTGTTTAGGGATAGCCACATGACTTAAACCAGACTTCTCCCCTGGGTCTTTTTTTTTTTTTTTAAATTAATATGAGCACAGGAATAGAGAAATATTCCCTCTTTCTCTGGCATATTTTTAGTTAGAATGATGCAAACCAGAAGCATTTATTCATTCATTCATTCATTCATTTATGTGCTTATTTATGTGTTTGTTTATATTGTTCCATTTTGCCTCCTAGAGATTTAACAATTAGGAAAATAACATAATAATATTCTCTCAGTTTATCTCACTAAATGGTCAAAAGATTAAACATGCACTTGCCAACATCTTTCTATATTCTTAGGTTAAGTTATTCAATATTAGACTTAAATAAGATATATTGGTTATACTTAAGCAAAATGCCATGAAATAAAATTCCAAATCTATACTGTAATATCCCACATAAGGATATGCATATTGTGTTTCTGATTTTTCTAATGATTGAGAGAACCCTGAATCAGAACTGCAAACTGGAGGGGAGTGGTAGTATGTGAGTATCTTTATTCTTTTTAGACATTGAGAGGTCTAGGCTGATGAATATTCCTTCGTCTTAACACATGATTTTCAAGGCTGTACGAGACAGCCCATGGGAAAAGAGGAAGGGACGATTTTCTTAGCATTTTGTATGGGCCTGGATGATCCTTATCACCTCCATTCAGATTCCATTCACAAACGCTCAGTCATATGGCTACACCTAAACGTAAAAGGGGTTGGCAAATATAGTCTAGGTTTAGGTCCAGGATGAAATTGATGTGAGTTTGATAAACAGAAATCCAGTTCTTCCTCTACACTCCCTTGGTGATTCGGAAATAATGAAGTGTAGAAGAATATGCACAAGTGTGTAGCCTCAGCACTGCCACATAACTGAAGTAATATTTACATCAAATGGCCTGGTATGAAGAGCTCAAGACATGAATTCAGAAGACCATGCTTTCAGTCCCATTCCTAACACAAACTAATTCTGTGCTATTGGTCAGGTCACTCAATATTTCTGGGCTTTATGTTCTTTATAAGTAAAATGGGCATATTAAAATACCTGTCTTCACCTAAATCACAGGGTTATTGTCACCACCAAATTAAGTACAGTATGTTGAACATTTTGAGTGCTATACCAATGGGAAGATCCTTGCTAGGACATGTAAACACACAACTACACCATTCATACACACAGAATTCCGTGCACACTAATATCTTGTGCTGTTTGAATCTCACCTCTATAGGTGCAATGTCCTGTTTCGAGGATGCTGTGAATAGCTCACATATTCCTCCTCCCCAGGATGAAAGTATTCATTTCTACAGCTTGAGGAATGTAGCTGCTTGCAGATGAGTTCCTCAAGTATTTCCTTCTGTTTGCTGAAGGAAGCTGTCTTGCTCAACGTTATATCCCCTCAAATGGGCTAGCCCACATTCAATACTTATACTACACAGGGTTACTTAGAGTAGGCCCACTCCTCACATGTAGATGATGACTGGGAAAGGCTATTCCAGATTCACCACTCCACCTCTTTCTCCACTGGAGTGCCTGAGGGCTCTTTGCCTCTTCTTTGTAGCCCCACTTCTCTCTCTTCCCGATACTGAGCTCCTCATTCCTCGCACCATGCAACACCACCGCCCCCCATCTTGCTCCCAAGAGCATTCCTGAAAAACCTCCTATTTGCAATTTCCTATGAATCTGCATCCAAGGATACTTGAATCATAGTTAGCCTCCCATTCCCACCCTTGACCTAGCTCTAGTTTATTTTCGACATTCATCTGGAGAGATACTATTAGAACAATGTCACACTGTTAGTTTCCTGGGGCTTCCATAATACAGTACTACAAACTGCATCACTTAAAATAATATAAACCTGTCTCACAGTTCCAGAGGTTAGAAGTTCAAAATCAAGGTGTCAGCAGGGCCATGCTCCAATCCCTCCTTGCCTCTTCCCAGTTTCTGGTGGTGGCCATCACCTGGTGTACCTTCACTTACAGCTGCATCACTCGAATCTCTGCCTCTGTCATCACATGATGATTTCCCTATGCGTCTTGCCTCCACATAGTGTTTTCCTTTTCCTATAAGGATACCAGTCATTTGGGATTATGGTCCACCCTAGTGGTCTCATTTTAATCTGATTACGTCTGCAAAGACCCCATTTCTAAATAAGTCACATTCACCAGTGTCAGGAGTTAGGGCATCGACATAACTTTTTTTTTTTCTTTTTTTTTTGAGATGGAGTCTCACTCTGTCGCCCAGGCTAGAGTGCAATGGCACGATCTTGGCTCACTGCAACCTCCATCTCCTGGGTTCAAGCATTCTTTCACCTCAGCCTCCTGAGTAGCTAGGATTACAGGCACCTGCCATCATGCCTGGCTAATTTTTGTATTTTCGTAAAGACAGGGTTTCACCACGTTGGCCAGGCTGATCTAGAACTCCTGACCTCAGGTGATCCGCCCACCTCGGCCTCCCAAAGTGCTGGGATTACAGGCTTGAGCCACTGCACCCAGTCCAACATAACTTTTTGGCGTACACAATTCAACCCATAACATGGAGCTTGCCCCATATCTTCCAGTTGCTTCCTATCTCATTCAGAATAAAGCTGAAGTGGCATACAAAGCCCCACACATCTGATTCCTGACTCATATGACCTCACCTTTAGTTCCTCTCCCCAGAGATCACTTTGCTGCAGCCTAATGGCCTCCTTGTTGCTCCTTCTATCTTGGAGCTTTGCATCTGCTTCTAGAATGCTCTTTACCCAGAGATCTGCATGGCTATTTACCTAACCTCCTTCCACCCTTCACACAAATGTTGTTTCCCAGTGATGCTTTCTCTAACACTCTATGAAAAATTACAAACAACCTTACCCGACAGTTTATCACACTTCCTTTTCTTCCTCCACAGAGCTTCTCACCTTCTAATACACCATAATTTACTCATTCATTGTGCTTTTTACATGTCCACAACATGACTTCCCTGGGCCTCTTCAGCCATGAAAAATATTTTAAATTATATTTTACATCTACATTGATATAAAGACAAACATAATCTAGCATGGATGTATTATTATAATATTTCTAATTTTTATTTCGATTTTAAAAGACAGTGAAATGAAAATATTTTTTGTGGGACACTTTGGGTGTTACAAGCCTTATGCTCTGTGTCTACTGTGCCTAATGGATTAGTTGGTCCTGGTTTGTGTCTCTCTTTTTCCATCAGAATGTAAGCTCTTTAAGGATGAAGGCTTTCCTTTATTTTCTTCATTGATGTTTCCCTAGCAAGTAAAATAGGGCCTGGCATATCATAATGCTCAATAAAGATTTGTTGAACATATGGATGGCTAAAATTATCATTTTGCTTCTCCATTAGAATTGAAGTTTTTATTGTGGTAGTGAAGTAGGTTTGTGTGGCCTAACATAGAATGTGCTATTGTTTACATGTCAGTACTTCATTTGTCAACATGAAGGATACTTCTGCTATAGGCCAACCAATCTCTGAACTATCAACTGAACTCCAGCCTTATACAACCTTACAAAATTCTTGGGAACCATGGGAAGCTTATGAGAAGTGAAACAGAGGAAATACTTTTCTGTAGCCCACTTTGGCTCTCTGGAGAGTCCTATGCTGGGTCAGGAAACTATTACAAATATTATGAGACACAGCTTTTTGAACTTTTAAAAAACTTCCATAAAGGATTAGAAAAAAAAATTTCCTGGTACCTTGAGGTTAGCCATAATATTGAAATATATTCTGGTTAACAAAATACATCAGGAAAAACCTTAAAATAATTTTATAGAACTAAACAAGCGTGGTTGCCATATTACACAGATTTGTTTTAATGAAAAAAATTTTAAAAAGAACTCTGAAAACTGGTGGGTCTCAGGTGGTAGAGCAAAGATAAGAGAATAACTAAATTTGATTTGTATTTATTAGAAAAGGAGAGATCAGACTTTCAATTTGATTTGGGAAAACTGAAGCTCAACGTGCAGAGCTACAAATATTGCTTATTTTGTACTGAAAAACCCTGGGTCTTATGCATTTCTTAGGATAAAATGTGAGCACTGAAACATTTTTTTGAGAGGAAATGTTATTTCAGGGAAGGCAGAAACTTAGTACGGTGCTGCATACATTTAATAATATGCACAATATTCAAATGTACGGCTGATTAGCAACCTTCAGGGTTATTTCTTTACCCATAGTAGAATGACTGTGAAACGTCTCATTTGTTCACCTTTCAACAATCTCATAATGTTTTTCTCAGAACTTGATTAACATTTAATATTTAGTTACTAATGTCTGTGCTCCATTACACTGGTGAGGACACATATACACTTTATTTTAACACATATGTTACTGGGCACTATGCCTTTCATCTTGAATAAGGTATTTAAGGGTGGAACTGTTGAATGCAAAACAATTTAAGAACGGTAATATAGGATTATTTTCTTGAGGTTGCTTTCATTGTATAAATATTAGGAAATTCTTTCCTCTGAAGGTTTCTTTTTTACTATCTGGCATGTATATGTTTCATTTACCTATTTAAGATATGGAGTGCCAGTCTCATCAGAGCAAAGCAGAGGATAGACCCACTACCTATCAAATATATGCCTAGAAACTTGCTGGGGACATTATATATAGAACCTCATTTAATAGTTGTATTAGTCCATTTTTGGTTGCTTGTAATAGAATAGCTGAAACTAAGTAATTGATAAAGAAAAGGGATTTATTTCTTATAGTTATGGAAGTTGAGATATCCAGAGTTGAGGGGCCACGTCTGGTAAGAGCCTTCTTGCTGATGGGGATCCTCTTCATAGTCCTGAAGTGGTGCAGGGCATCGCATGGCCAGGGGACTGAGCATGCTAAGCTGCTAACTCAGGGCTCTCTTCCTTTTCTTTTAAAGCCACTAGTCCCACTCCATTAATTCAGTAACTCATCAATTCATTAATCTATTATTTCATAAGTGGATTAATTCATTCATGAGGGCAGAGCCCTCATGACCAAATCACCTCTTCAAGGTCCCACCTCTCAATACTGTCACATTGAGGATTAAGTTTCAACATGAGTTTTGGAGGGGATAAATAATGAAAACATAGCATATAGTCAACAACTATTTAGAGCTATAGAAGTTATTTACTCCATATTATAAATTTTAAAAAGGCCAAGTGCCAAGTGACTAACTGATTTGCTTAAGGTCAGTCAACAGGTTACAGCAGAAGAGGTTAAATTTGAAACTGGATCTATCTAATTCCAAAACCTACATTGTTTTTCCTGTACCTTCACATGAGCAAAAGATTAACTCTGTGTAGTAATCTGGCATTTAGGAATGGAGCAAGGTTTCTTTTTTTTAAAGTAACATATTAAAAGATAACATAATAAATTTATATAAAATAGCTTAAATTTTAATTCAGTAGCCACCACATTAAAATAAGAGTTCTTAATACTAATCATTTCTGTCAAGGAAACTTATATGAAAATGATGAGTACATTCCTGGGAAAATGTAGGCATTTACACTGATAGATATTGGCCAGTGGGATTTTGTATCATTTTTACATATACATTTTGTCATATTCAAGTAAATTGTGAAATTGATTCTGTGGTTTTACCTTCTTTGTGCTTCCTTTTTTGGGATTACTTATTTCTGTCTATCTTCTTTAGTCATTTTAAACAATTTTAATTAGTGCGTAAAAATTGTACATATTTGGGTAGTACCATGTGATGTTTCAATACATGTATATCCTGTGAAATGATGAAATCAGGGTAATTAGCATATCCATCACCTCAAGTGTTTATCATTTCTTTGTAGTAAGAATATACAAAATCCTCTCTTCTAGCTATTTTGAAATATTAGGTACATTATTGTTAACTACAGTAAAGCACTGTGCAATATGACATGAGAACTTATTCCTTCTATGTAACTGTGACTTTGTACATGTTCACCAATTTCTTTCTCTGTGCCTCTCTCTTCCCCAGTCTCTGGAAACCAATGATCTCTACTTCTATGAGATCAGCTTTTAAAATCCCACATATGAGTGAGATCATGCAGTATTTGTATTTCTGTGCTTCACTTATTTCACTCAACATGATGTCTTCCAGGTTCATTCATGTTGTCACAAATGCCAAAATTTTGTTTTGTTAAATGTCTGAATAATATCCCACTGTGCATATATGTACACTACATTTTCTTTATCAGTTCATGCACTGATGGACACTTAGTTTGATTTCATATCTTGGCTATTGTGAATAGTGATGCAATAAACATGGGAGTGAAGACATCTGGTTGACATACTGATTTCATTTCTTTTGTATGTATTTCCAGTAGTGGGGTAGCTGGATTACATTGTAGTTATAATTTAATTTTTTTTTCAGGAATCTTCATACCATTTTCCACAATGGCTGTACTACTTTACATTCCCACCAAAAGTGTGTAAAGTTTCCCTTCCCCCATATTATTGTTAACTCTTATCTGTTGGCATTTTTTGTTTGTTTGTTTTGTTTGTTTTTTTCCTTTTTTCTTTTTGAGATAGAGTCTCACTCTGTCATCCAAGCTGCAGTGCCCTGGCATGATCCAGGGTCACTGCAACCTCCACCTCCTGGGTTCAAATGATCCTCCTGCCTCAGACTCCCAAGAAGTTGAAATTACAGGCGTGTGCCACCACACCCAGCAACTTTTTGTATTTTTAGTAGAGATGTTGATAATAGCCATTCTAACTGGAGTAAGGTGATATGTCACTGTAGTTTTGATTTGCATTTCCTAATGATTAGTGATGTTGAGCATGTTTTCATATGTCTGCTAGTCATTTGGGGAATGCCTATAAAGTTCTTTTGCCTATTTTAAAATCAGATTTTGTTGTTGTTATTGAGTTGTTTGAGTTCCTTAAATACCTGGATGTTACTTGCTTGTCAGAAGAATAGTTTGGCAATATTTTCTCCCATTATTTAGATTTTCTTTTCACTTTGTTTATTGTTTCCTTTAGTGTACAGAAGCTTTTTAACTTGATGTAATCCCATTTGTTTATTTTGGCTTTTAATTGCTTGTGCTTTTGGAGTTTTATTCAAATAATTCTGCCTAGTTTAATATTAGGACGTGTTTCCCCTGTGTTTTATTCCAACAGTTTAATATATTTGAATCTTACATTTAAACCTTTAATCTATTTTGAGTTTATTTTTATATGGTGAAAGATAGGGGTTCAGTTTCATTCTTCTGCATGTAGATATCCAATTTTCTAAGCACCATTTATTGAAGAGACTGCCCTTTCCCCATGTGTGTTCTTGGAAACTTCACTGAAAATCACTTAGCTATAGATGCAGAGGTTAATTTCTGTATTCTCTATTCTGTTACATTGGTCTATTTGTCTGTTTTTATGCCAATATCATGCTATTTAGGTTACTATAGCTTTGTAATATATTTCCAAATCAGGTTCTGTAACGTCTGCAGCTTTCTTCTTTTTTTCTTTTTTTCTTTCTTAAGATTGCTTTGGCTACTTGGAGTATTTTGTTGTCATATACAAATTTTAGTTTTATTTTTCTCTATTTCTGGGGAAAATGTCATTAGTTTTATGATACAGATTGCCTTGAATGTATAGAATGGGTAGAATGGACAATTTAGCAAAATTAACCTTTCCGATTCATGAACATGAGCTATCTTTCCATTTATTTGTGTCTTCTACAATTTATTTTATTAAAGTTTTATAGTTTTCAGTGTAAAGATATATTACTTCCTTGGTTAAATTTATTCCTAGGTATCTTATTTTTTGATAGCTATTATAAATGGGATTTTAAAAGTTTCTTGATCATACAGTTCACTGTTAGTATATAGAAATGTTACTGCTTTGTGTGTTGATTTTGCATCCTACAACTTTGCTGAATTTGTTTATTAATTCTATCAGGTTTTTTGGTGGAGTCTTTAGGGTTTTCTGTACATATGATTATGTCATCTCTAAATAGGGACAGTTTGACTTCCTCCTTTCCAAATTGAATACTTTTATTTCTTTCTCTTGTCTAATTTATCCAGCTAGGACTTGCAGTACTATGTTAAATAGAATGGTGAAAGTGGGCATTTTTGTCTTGGTCCAGATCTTAGGGGTAAAGCTTTCAGCTTTTCTTCATTCACAATGATGCTAGCTGTGGGCTTCTTATATGTGGCTGATATGATTTGGATGTGTCCCCTCTCCAAATCAATTTGCAATTGTTATATCCTCTTCTGAAATGGACCCCTTTATCATAATATAATGATCTTATTTGTCTCTTTCTACAGTTTTGGTCTTAATGTATATTTTACATGGTATTATATATATCATGTTATATTTATATATAAATATAAATGTATATATTATATATACACATACACACACACATATATATGTGTGTATATAAACGTATAAAACTACTCCTGCTGTCATTTGCTTTCCATTTACATGGACTGTCATTTTCCAATCATTCACTTTCAGTGAAGAGTTTCACTTACAGGTGTAGTGAGTTTCTTATAGGCAGCAAATAGTTGGGTCTTCTAAAATCTTTTCAGCACTCTGTATCTTTTAGTTGGAGAATTTAATCCATTTACATGCGAGGTTATTATTTATAGGTAAGAACTTACTCCTGCCATTTTGTTAATTGTTTTCTGGCTGTTTTGTAGCTCCTTTGTTTCTTTCTCACTCTTTTCCATCATGGTTTGTTGGCTTTCTGTACTTATAAATTTTGATCCTTCCTCTCTCTGTGTTATATATCAACTGTAATTTTTATCTTTGCAGCTACAATGGGGCTTACTTAAGATTTTGTTTAATTATAAGAAGCTATTTTAAACTGTAACAACTTAACTCTGATCACATACAAATACTCTAGACTTTTCTCCTTCCCCACTTCACAGTTTAAAATTTTGTGTTGTTGGTTTAGATCTTTTTATATTGCCTATCATTTAATATTTTATTGTAGATATAATCATTGAGCATTCTGATTTTAATCTTCATACTGGAGATTTAAAAGTTTATATACTACTGTTATAGTAATAGAATACTCTGTTTATGAATTTACCTCTACCAGCAAGGTTTATCCTTTCATATGTTTTCACATTAGTAGTTATCGTCCTTTCACTTTCAGTTGAAGCGCTCCCTTAAGCACTTCTGGTAAGGCCTGTCTTGTAGGGATACATTTTCTCAGTTTTTGCTGCCTAGGAAATGCTTTATTTCTTCTTCCCTTCTGAAGGATTGCTTTGTTGGGAATAGTATTTTTGGCTAGCAGTTTTTATTTTTCAACACTTTGAATATACCCTTCCATTCTCTTGTAGGCTGCAAGGTTTCTGCTGAGAAATATGCTGATAGTCTAACATAGATTCCTTTATATGTGATTTAATGGATTTTTCACGCTGCTTTTATAATTCTCTCTTTGTCTTTGATTTTTGACAGTTTGATTATAATGTGCCTTGGAGAGGACCTCTTTGGGTTGAATCTGTATGGGACGTGTTTCTGGTATCTGGATGTCTGTATCTTTCTCAAGACTAAGGAACTTTTCAGCTATCATTTCGTTAAACAAACTTCCTCTGCCTTTCTATGCCTTTGCTTAATAGTGTCCTGTTAAGTCATGTAGATGTTCTTTATTCTTTTTCATGCATTTTCTCTTTTTCTTCTTACTGTGTTTCAAAAGACCTGTCTTCAAGTTCAGAAATTCTTCTGTTTTATCTAGTATGCTATTGATGCTTTCAACTGTATTTTTATTTTATTTATTGATTTATTCAGTTCCAAGATTGCTGTTTGGTTCTTTTTTAATGATATCAATCTCTTTGTTGAATTCAGATTATAGATTTTTTTTCTGATTTTATTGAATTTCCTATCAGTATTCTCTTGCAGCTTGCTAAGTTTTCATAAAGTCATTATTTTGAATTTCTTTTCAGGCAATTCATAAATTTTCATTTATTTAGGGTCATTTACTAGAGAATGTTTTTGTGTGCTCCTTTGGTGATGTCATGTTTATTTGCTTTTTTATGTATCTTTTTTTTTGTCCCTCTGTTGATATCTGGAACAGTCACCTCTTCCAGTTTTGTAGGGAAAGACTTTCACCTGCAGATATATCTTGGGTTGTTAGTTCAGTAGAACGTGTTGGCTATGATTCCAGGTGGGTGCAGTAGTGTAATCCCCGAACAGTTTATTCAGCTATAGTCAAATTCAGCAATACCTGCTAATTCCTTGGTGGCCTCCCCGTAGGAGTTTGTGTGGCAAGTCCACTGAATCAGGATAAGGCTCTCCTGGGAGTAACACACGCAGCTGGTGAGTTCAGGAGTCCACCAGCTCATAGTAGGGTGCCCCTGGAAGTGGCATATCTCTCTGGTGAGTATGCTGAATAATCCACAGCTTTGGGATGGAGACACCCTGGAAATGATGCACCTAGCTGATAACTGTGCTTGAGGCACCTGGGGGCCAGTCTGCTGGGTTTGGCAGAGATCCACTGGGGGTGGCATAGCTGGTGGTGAGCACAGGAGCCGGTGCACTGCTTTGGGGCAGGAAACCCCTGGAAACTGTGCACATGACCGGTGAGCAAGTTGGTGGCACTTCTAGGCCAGTCTACCAGTTTGATACAGGTATCCCCTGGGGGCAGTATGCCTCATTGGTGACGACACCAGTGGTGCACATAGACACATTCGATATTTCCTTCAGTCTTCTAGATCTTGTCTTCGTCTGCACTGGTGATTTCTTCTATTTTATATTTATTTATTTATTTATTTATTTATTTATTTATTTATTTATTATTGTTTTTTGAGATGCAGTCTCACTCTGTCTGCAAGGCAGGAGTGCAGTGATGTGATCTCAGCTCACAGCAACTTCTGTCTTCCAGGTTTAAACAATTCTGCCTCAGCCTCCTGAGTAGCTGGGATTACAGGCATGTGCCAGCACGCCTGGCTAATTTTCATATTTTTGGTAGAGATAGGATTTCATCATGTTGGCCAGGCTGGTCTCTGGAACCCCTGACCTCAGGCTATCCACCCGTCTTGGCCTCCCAAAGTGCTGGGATTACAGGTGTGAGCCAATGCACCCAGCCTGAATTCATTATTTACACCAAGTTTCTATCTTCTTTTTTTTCTTTTCTTGAAGGCCTAATCACAATATTATGTGTAATTCCAAAAAGTCCCCAAAATAGACTCATGCATTGTTACTTCTCAGATTTCAGACCTAGGAAAAATATCTCTTTCCTGATAATTTGGTTTTCTGTATTATTGGCTATTGTGAGTGATAGATCCTGTTATGTTCCCGTTTTGCTTTGTATGCCTGAAAGATAAGCATTTGCTTTTGTGCACCACAGCAATAGTATCTCTAGTCTTCAATGTCTGGGGTGACTATTGGTCCCATCATTAGTTGTCCATTGCCATTTTTTAAAAATGATGTTACAGTTTTTCCATGTGTAATCTTGACTTTTAAGATATGTCACTTTTATATTGAAGGTAAGAAAGAAATACAGAAAAAGATGAGGAAGATACTGAAAGAAAAAGAGAGAAAAATGGGAAAATGAAGCATTTTAAGTTTGCTTCAAGTCTGGCTTTGCCCTGCTTTCTTCACTTTAAGTTAGTGATTTCTGTCTTGATCAACTGACCAAGTTCTTGCTCTGTATCTAACTTGGAGTAGCTAGGATGGCTACTTTACTCTTTTGTGCTTGGAAACACTTCCTGATATCTCATTTCCTCTGGAACTGTAGCACTTCTTCATTTTGAAAAACTGTTTTTATAGCTTCTCTTCGTCCCAAACTGGAGCCCTCCTTCTGAATGCCACAGCTACATAAGAGGGTCTTATGCCATTGGTTAATATCCCCAACTGTGGATGTGCATTCAGAAGGAGTTATGTAACTAACATAATGCATTTTTCTAATTCAATTAATCACAACTTTACTGGGTTTCCACTGTATACAAAGTGTTATACGAGCTCCATAATCATGAATATGAATAAGACATGAATTCTATTCTTTACAGAGTTACAAGCTATGCTGATCTATGTGCATGTCTACATATATACCTGTAATACAGTTCTACATATATACTTGTAATCAAGCAGACAGAGACGTGGATCATAACAGCACTCCTCAAACTCTAGGACTGAAAGTGTTGCCTAATGGCACATTCTTAGGGCAGAGCCAAGGATGTGTGTGAGCTCCACAGCACCAGCTCTCACTCTGATATTTCCCTGTCTATTCAATGGTGGCAGTAGTGGTGGTGGATTGTTTTAGGAGTAACATTGAATTCAAACTCCTCAATGCTACCTATGTGAACCTAAATCAGTTACTTATCATCTTTGTATTTCATTTCCTTTTTAATAGTATATAGTCATATGCATTTATTAAATGAATGAACATAGATATAATGTATGTACCTTGCACAACCTATTCTAGGCCCTGGAGATACAGTGGTGTACAAGAGAATTAAGTTTCTGTTTCATAAAGATTAAATTTGGAGGACATTTAGTGTATAACCATACTGGTCAAATTATAGTAACATAGAGTTACATTTGCAATATATAGTATATTATAATGATATGTGAGTGATTGTTTAATGTAATATATTCTATATTTGCTAATATTTATTAGAATATAAAGAGTGAATTTTTTCTTGCATTATCCGGGAATCAAGGTGGCAAAGATGTTACAATCACAACGTGTTTTACATATATCAAATATATTTAATATTTGGTCACAAGCTATAGAATAAAGTATAGTAATTGTATTTGGCAACTTTCATTCAATGCAGAGATGTAGTAGCTGTTTTAAAATGCAGCCTGATTTGACATTTTACTGATTCTTGTGTCTGGCAACGGAGATGAATACCAGAACTCCTAATACGCTATGTCCTAGGTTTTAAATCACCTTCTGACTTCTCTATTATTCTCTGAACTTAATAAGGACATTATGCCCATGTGTTTTCCAGATCTCATAAAGCATAAGAAGATGTAACCTAAGGTGTTAGGGGAAGGAGTCAGTAGATACCTCAGAATGACCCCTTTCATCCTAATCACATTGCATGGGACGTTAACAATGATCTATGCCCTTCTCCAGCAGCTCGACCCCGAGGTAACCTCTGATAAATGCTGACCTCTGTGCTGGCCTTATGTAGAGATGAAAGAAATGTATGTGTGTGTATTTTAAAAAGCAGTTATTAAAACTATTTCAGGCTTTCTAATATTCTTTCATCATTTACCCAAATCTGAGTGTGAGAGAGTGTGTCATTAAAGGCTTTTGTCAAAATGTGAACAAATGAGATACACTTCATGTCGTATTCTCTAGTGCTCAGTGAGAGAAAAGGTGCGTATGAATTCAGATATATTGGACCTCAGTTTACTTACCTGTAACACGGGGACAATAATTGCAGGTCCTTTGAAGATTAAGTTAGAAAACTTCTTGGCACGTAAAAAGTGTAATATATGTGCTATTATTGTTAAATTGTTTAAAACCAGAGTACCTAAATAATTATGAGATATTTGTTTGAAGGATGTACATCCACAATGATGGATTTCTGAGCAACACAATTGCAGGTAATTTTTATTTTCCTTTCTTACGTCCCTGTTTTTTCTAAATTTTCTATGATGAATACAAGTTTTACTTAAGTAGTAAGAATATTATTAAAAAGTACTTCTTAAAGCTATTGAAAAAAAATAATCCACTAGAAAGTGTCAAGTGTGTTATCACAGTAAAGGATAAGGGATGACCAGGCACAATTTAAATATTCTAAGAGCTAAAAGGGCAGAATAAGAGAGGAAAATTACATTTTGCAGTCCCGTCCTTTTTGGGCAGGAACTGAGCTAAGCCAAAGGAAAAAATACGAGAAGGGACTCAAGAAAATCTCTTTTGCTGCTACCCTTCCAGAAGTGAGGTCCGCTACAGCAGTCTACCAGCTGTCAAAAGAATGATGTCTTCGCTGTTCACCAATTAAATAGGGTACTATTTATCCATTTCTGCATAGCAAATTACCCCCGAACAGAGAGGTTTAAGACAAAAGATGTTTATTATCTCATAATTTATAAGTCTTGGAAATCTGAGGTCAGTTTACCTGGGTTATCTGCCTCCAGCTATCTCAAAAGGGTGTGATAATGGTATTAGTTGGGGCTAAGGTCATCTCAAGGCTAGACTGGAATACGATCTGCCTCCAAGCTCACCTGTGTGGCTGTTGGCAAGCCTCAGGTCCTCACTAACTGTTGACTAAAGTATCCGTTGCTAGCCCTTTATGCTTCTCCATAGGTTACTTACAACAGGGCAGCTTGCTTTCCCCAGTGGGTGGGGGAGGGATGTGTGTATGGGGAGAGAGAGAGAAAGAAGAGAGAGGGGGAGAGCCTTTTAAAGTAATCTAATCTCAGAAATGATAGCTCATTACTTTTGCAATATTCTGTTTGTTAAGAGAAAGTCGCTATGCCTAGCCCCACACTAACAGAGGATTACATAAAGGCCATGAGTACTAGGATGTAGGATCAGTGGGGCCATATTAAGTCTGACCACCAAGATGTCCTGAAAGATGCTTGTTAAGCTACATTGTAGCTTGATCATCCTTCTTTCATTCATAAATACTTGAACAAATGTTTGGCATTGGTATTTCTAAACACACACATATTTTTCTCATTCTGTTGGTTTCTGTGATAGCTATGAATATTCTGATATGATTTTAAGTTAACCAAATTATAGAGTTGAAAGGAGCTTCTAGAGCTTTTATTCCACATGAAACTGAAGACAAGAAAAAGGGAAATGACTTCAACCAAGTTATACAGCTGGTTGCTAACTACTTACAATACTAGAACAAATATAAGTTTCCTGACTTACAGTTTTTAAGAAATTGAGGAAGATATTATACAAATGAAGTTAATCGTATAGGTGACTGTGTTAAGCTGCTGAGATTTTGGCATTTACCTCTTAAGCAGCTTGTGCTACTGTAACTAATACACAAATTTCTACTAGAAGTAAGTAGGAATTCTAACAACAACAACAACAAACCTAAAAGATACATCATGGCTGAATGGGAAGTCAGCCGGTGTCAAGAAAATTTGTTTCAGAAATTGGGAAGATTGAGACTCCAGATATGCAGTGGCAAAATATTTGTTAAAAATATCACCTGCAAATCCTGGAAGGTAAACTAACTATATGCATACCAAATTTGCATCGGTCTGAGTTCCTGAAAAATGAATGGGTCAAAGCCTGTGCCTTACCTATTATATTTGAAGTGAGTGAGAAATACAATTTTGTGGGTTAAGTAAGCCATTGAATATTTCAGGTTCATCTGTTACTACAGCTATGGCTGCCTTAACTAATTTAATCTTCTGTGTGCAAAGCAATCTGTTGTTTTGGTGTTATTAATTTTTGTATTTAAGGAGAACTTTCTTCCCATGAATTACTTCATTTTGTGAGGTTTTGTCTAAATTATTTTAAATTCACTGGAGATTACAAATAACTAGTATTTCCTTAAGCACTTGCTTTCTGCTAGCTACTGTACTAAAACATTTAAATTATCTCACTGATGATTTATAGTAATCCATAGCAAATATACAGTCATTATTTTAATTGTACAGATACGAAAACTCAGGATGAGAAAACTTCAGTAACTTGGTTAAAGTTATAGCTGGTACATGGAAATTGTTAGAAACTTAAGACTGTAGCTAGGGGATAAAAATGAGATTGATTATAATCAAACTAACGAATATGGATGATATCTCCTAGACAGAATATGTTACATAAGAAGGGAAAACAAACAAAAAATAAATAGAAGACAAGAGAAAAGAATCTACTGAAGAAATTTAGAAATAGCTGACTTTAAAGCTTGGGTAAGAGAAGCTGTCAAATGAGAGTGATCAAAGAGTTAGAAAGGTAGGAGGAATGACAACACAATATGTTTTTGTCAAACTATGGAGAGTAAATGTTTCAAAGAGAAAGTAATAGTGTTAAGTGTCGCAGAGAGGGCAAATAAAATAAGGACAAAAGGACATGTTTCCATTAGAATTATGAGTAAAAATGTGACCTTGGCAAGAGCTATGTAAGAGATGGAGGTGAGTCAGATTTGCAGTGCAATGAATGGAAATGAGGAAATGAAGACAGTGAGTAGAGATAGCATTTTAAATAAGTTTGGCTGTGAAGAGAGAAGAAAAATAAGGTGGTAGCTGGAGTGGACTGTGGAACTGACTTTTTCTGTTTGGATAAAAGGTTGTGAAGGAATGAGTAGAAAAGGAAAGGCAGGTAAGGCAGAATAGAGGACAGATATATGAGGAAACCTATTGGTCTTCTGAGAAATCTAGAAGGATGCAATCTAATTTGCAGGAGGAGGATTTACTTTTCAACCTGAGGGAAAAATCAAACGAATAGGTGGTGATGAAAGTAATTATGTAGAATAATTTTTGGTAAGGAAGGCAACACAAGTCTTCTCTGGTATGTTCTATTGTCTTTTTCAAGAAGGATGTAGAGTTAGTGACTGCGATTAAAAACAGTTAAGGGTTTGAAAGGAGTGGTTATGATTTTAAGCATCTTCAAAAACTGGAAAGAGAGCTGATAGTAAAATGCAAACACAATGCAGCTCTGCAGGTTGGAGAACCCCACTGAGGTTGGAAGGCACAACACTTTACAGATTAAAAGCACTAGAATTTTGCATTGTCTTTGATCTACTATGTTTGGATTAGGAATTTATCATAAAGAAATAATCATGAATATATCCAAGATAGAGCCATAATGGTATCCACTGTGATCAGACAGAGCAAAGTAAATGCCCCTCTATAGACTAAGATGGAGCCTAAGGTTAAGGAAACAAAAATTACTTGCAGGTCAAGAATTCAGTGATTGGCTGGCATGGCAACTTCCTAAATACCTCTGTCTACAACGTAAACCACACTTGCTAACACCCTGACAATAGGAGCTGTGAGGCCAATTATCAGATTCCTCCTAAATTTATTTTACAACACAGACCATTACAACTCTGATTGGACAGAGGACTGTCTTACATCCTTTCCTGATAAGCAACTGCAGACCATAAGCCAGTTTCAATCAGCTTATAGAGACTGCACACGAACTGTGTCCTATGGCTCACTTATTGATGTAAACAGCCAAATTCCACAATTTTGATGCCAAAACCCCACCCCAAAGTAAATATGGGATGCATATTACATATATGTTTGCCCATAATGCATGCACTCAACACCCCTCATAAATATGTATAGCCTTTCTCCCAAACTTGCTGAATATGCGTAACCCTATTATTTAATATGGGCCATGTGAGGCATAAAACCCAACTCTTCTCTTTTCCTCTTTGAGGAGAGAGCACCTTTGGTACAAGCTGGAGGCTGTCTCTTCCCAGTTTGCAAACTGATATCGCCACTAAAACTCTCCTCTCTACTATTTAGCCATCCTGGTGGTCTTTTGGATGACACCATGGTAGAATTTACAATAGTAAAAAACTGGAAGCAACTTAAATGCCTATTGATAAGATTTATTAAATAAATTATGGTTCATCTGTAATTGGAATATCATGCAACCATATGAAATTATGTTTTATAAGGAAATTAAATAGCTTGAAATATCTTTGTCATATGTCTAATGAAAAATGGAGGTTATAGAAATAAACTTTTATAATTCCATTTATTTTTATGAAAATGAAAGCACTTACTATGTACACAGAAAAATGACATAATGGGATTATATGTGTCTTAGTTTTTGGACTGCTATAACAAAGTACCATCTACTGGGTGGCTAATAAACTATAAAATTTCATTTTTCTTCATTCTGGAGGCTGGGAAGTCCAAGGTAAGTTACAGGCGGATTCAGTGTCTAGTGAGGATGGCCTGCTTCCTGGTTCATAGAAGACTGTCTACTCCCTATAACCTTCCCTAAAGGAAGGGGCAAGGTACCTTTCCCAGGCCTCTTTTATAAGGGCACCAATCCCATTCATAAGGGCTTTGCCCTCATAATTTAATCACCTCCCAAAGGTCTGATCTCCTAATACAGTTCTCAACTTGAGAGTTAGGATTTTAACATATTTTGCAGGGACACAAATACTATATGCAGCAACATATGAGTTATATTTCTGCAAGTCCTTGTCTGTATTTCTATTTTTTCCAATTAAAAACATTTCTAATTGCTGTAATTAAAAATACCTTCCTTTTAGAGGATTTATTGAGAGTTAACTGAAGATCTAAAATATGATTCATGACATAGTATAGCATCCCCCTTCAGCAGCTATTGTTCTGAAGGATATCATTCCTTGGGCTATTAATGGGCGTATGTGGGGGGAAATGTTCGCACAGATTTGAAAAATGTTTTTTTTCTAATTCATTTCACAGTTATGATGTTTAATGGTAGAAATCCTCAGAACTTCAAATATGCTCATTTTCATTGTGACTCTTCTTTCTCAATTTTAATTGACCACTGAATAATTTCTGCATGAAATATTTATTGACATTTTTAAAAACTAGTTTTCCTTATATTGCTTTGCAAAATGGTGTGTTAGCATAAGTTACCTTATAAACATGATTCTCACTGTCATTGAATGTCTTATTGTCAGGACACAGATAAGCAAGAGCGAGGATATGAAATTTTATGGGCTGATAAAACCTGTCGGTTTTTAAAAATCTATCTTCAAGAGCACAGTAGTCAATGGATAAGCTTTGGTATTTCTCATTTCAGAGGTATTATTTATTTTAGGTGACAGAACTTTTTCACTGCTTTAGAAATGCAACTCTTGTGCCTTTTAACCAAGTTAAATTAATAAAACTCTCTGACTGAACAGTGCTTATAAAAATAGCGTCTGAGAGATATACCAACCAGTGTTATGAGAAATAAAGATACATAAAAAGGTGCCAACATAAAACTGTAACCCATAAGCTTTTTCTTTAATGGCTTCTGTAATTCATTTCATAGATTTTGTTTTGTCAAAATGAAGTTTTGATTATATGCTTTAAATTTATTTAAGATACTTTACTTTAAACCTGTGGAGGTACATTTACCTTTGTCTTATTTATTCAACTGTAATTTCTACTTACCACAACCTGCTTATTTTTTAAATGAACATATGGCAGAAACTTACTAAATTCATTAAGTAATGAGGAAACTAGTAAGATGGTACAACCAGTTTTTAGGAGAATCCAAAGAACAGGCACCTACATAGGCTCATGTGAACACTGGCAAAATGGATCAATATCCCCAGAGCTATAATCAATTTCATTCCATTGAACACAATAAATTTACCTTGTGTGACAAAGAATCATTCACATTATTATTGGTTTTCTATACATTCTACAGAGTTATAAAATAGTCAAATACAATGAAAAGGGTAAATCCCATAGAGTCAGATAATCCAAAACAGTGTGCTCTAGACAATGCTGTTTTCCATTGAAAATACCTGGTAACCTTTTTGCTGTATTTCAAAGTTTTCATAATTTTTCCTGAAGGTGTCTTTCTATCTTGTAATCATAATAATTTAAAGAAAGATGCTCTTGAATACAAGATAAGGCTAGTTTTACTAGGTTTGACCTGATTACTTATGTTAAGTGGTAAGGGTATTAATTCTGCATACAGGCCTTTTTCAGTTTTTTACAAATCAAGAAAGACAAATCATTGTAAATCGATATGGCTTTTGATTTAATTGGACAATTAAAAACACCACATGATTAACTTCTGTATGGAAATATTCATAAGTAGTTTCATATTTGACTTATAAAAGGTTTATTATTTACTATACCAAGACTAGAGAACTAAGCCCGAGATACACTTTCCACCATAGCTCTGAATTTGGGAGTTTTTTTCCTCTTCTCAAAGTGCTGCGAATGTTTTAAAGTTCTTTACCTGTCAGGAAGTGACCTTCCGTAACACCTATAAGGCTGGGAAGCTGCAAGTCACATATTAGGCAGTTTTCCTGGGAGAGTCTAGTATTCATTGGCTCCATAAGAAAATCAACTTTTGTTTCTCAAAAGCAGCTTGTTATGTCCAATTAAGTAATCATTGTTCTCAAATATGACAGTCAATTTTACAACTATTTTATTCTATTATATCTTGGTGAAAAGGAAAGCATTCTTATTGAGCCTATGCAGATAACTATATTGCCATAAAAAACCAGAAGCAGCATAGAGTTTCTGAATTAGGTGATCAGTAAGAATCAGGGATCTTTTTAAATACTTCATTTCAGTTACGAAAGCAGAGTTAACTCATTCGTTTCGGGTTTTAAATAGTTTAGAACTTCCCCCAGTAGTTCATTTGGTCTTCTGTAATTAATTCTTATTCTGTTGGATCTTGGGTTAGTATTTTCATGAAAACATCTGCTTCTTCAGTAAAAAGAGTTGGGGAGATCTTGACTTAGCCTCCTGCTACCGTCTAACAGTGGTCTAAGCAATGTCAAGTCAAAGCATATACCCAACATCCTAAACTTTGAAGGACCAATAGTTGGAAGTACCTAGTGTAGATTTTACCCACAAGTTTTGGAGACTGTCTTTTATGGAAAGAGACTGATCATTTTTGTGTGTTTTAAAGACAGTGAATGCTGTATCTATTTTTTTAAGGATGGATTCTTATAGGACAAAAGTCTTGAAATATTACATATAATGATTCCTGAACTATACATATCAAGAGTATACCAAGAATAACAAGTAAAGTCTGGAACAGAATCTGCACATGTGTATTTTTATAAACTCCATAGGAAAGTCGAATGTTCACCACTGTGTGAGAACCACTGGCTTAGAAGATGCTAGATTCAACATAAAAAATTAAGACTGTGGCCTAAGAACACTTTAAGTAAACTGAAACTATGACTCATAACATTTTCCTTTTGTTGACTAATATTAGATAAAGCACTACTTAAACTCTGACAAATATAGAAAAAAAATTTCATAAGAGTATTTTCAGTGTTTTCTTGAGGATGATACATATTATTGAAAGCAAGAGCTTTAAACA
Organism: Mandrillus leucophaeus; assembly: GCF_000951045.1. Lineage (NCBI taxonomy): Eukaryota > Metazoa > Chordata > Mammalia > Primates > Cercopithecidae > Mandrillus > Mandrillus leucophaeus. The sequence continues at coordinate 1,979,829 of NW_012103188.1, read as the reverse complement.
ATACCCAAAGACTTCCCATAAAGCATATAATTTCTGAAATATTTACATTGATAACATTTAACAAATAGTAATTTAACCTAAAGAAGTCTAAGTATCTCTTCTGATTTGACAATTCTTGTCATGCAACTCATCAGAGAAACCTAACTGGATACTTCTGTCATCTCTTTTTAAGAGGTAAAAGAACAAATTGTTGTGATTTTCTAGAGATCCTCTAGAAAAGCATTGATAGTTTTAGGCATAAAAATATCTTGCACATTTAATTTCTTTTTTTTTGAGACAAAGTCTCACTCTGTCACCCAGGCTGGAGTGCAGTGGTACGATCTCGGCTCACTGCAACCTCCGCCTCCCACATTCAAGCGATTCTTATGCCTCAGCCTCCCAAGTAGCTGGGATTACAAGCACCTGCCACCAGGCCTGGCTAATTTTTGTATTTTTAGTAGGAACGGGGTTTCACCATGTTGGCCAGGCTGGTCTTAAACTCCTGATCTCAGGGGATCTACCCGCCTCGGCTTCCCAAAGTGCTGGGATTCCAGGCATGAGCCAACGTACCTGGCCTGTTTTTCTATATTTGGAATCTGATTTGGGGAAGGCAAAAGTTTTTTTAAAAAATGTTTTCAGAAGAGATTTGGAGACTTGATTAAGACAGAACTGTGAGTACTTGGAAAAAAGTACCTGGTAAAGTATTTAATTAAAGAGACAGTACCCCCACCCCCTACCCCCCAACACACATACATCTTGGAGCATAACAGGATTATAAAGAAACTTAGCTCTTTGAGAAGTGAGAACTTTTGCTTTCTGTCTTTTGTTTCCCCTGAAATAATTGAGGATATAATTGAGTTAACATAATGCACAGAAAATTATTCTGTTTAAAAGCAAAATTTTACAATCTAGGCAGATTACACAAAATACCTTTCACATTGTAGGAACAGGTATTAATTGATAAACCAAGGAAGAAACCTCATCAGGATTGACCATACAGCTAAAGTTTTAATGATTTTCATAGCTTCTTTATCTTTTTAGCTATTTTTGTATCATCTATCTAGCTACACATGCACAGTATATACACATATATATACACATATATATGTTTTATGTTTATTGAACATGTGCTTTTTAGAATCATGGGAAATAAAGAAGTGAAATATAAAATAAAATTTATTTAATACATTTTCAAAAGTAGCATACTATAGTTCCCCTAATTTCTAAACATATTTTATTTTATATATATATATTTTTTATTCTCTTAACTTTAAAGCCCTTTAGAAAATGAAATTCTGCCAAAATCTTTCAGTATTCAATTTTCATCCGTTCTGCCAATAATAATTCACTAATGCCACCCTTTAATACCTGTAATTAAGTGCCTAATAATTCTTCTAAAAATTCAAATATTATAATTTTCATTATTTGCTTTATCTTTTGTGAATCTCATGTTTATTCCATAGTTTTCTTGTTTTTTTTTTTTTTTTTTTAGTTCTACATAACTCATTATCACCAAGCATGTATATTTACTGAGTGCCTGTTTGGTGCAGGACATCATAAATTGATAGTTATATAATATTATTAGCTCATTTTCTTTTTCCAGTGTGAGAAACTGTGGTCCTTAACCCACTTTAATAAATGTGGGTTATCTTTATGAAGTCTTTGTTTCTCTTATATATCTTATGCCTTTTACTCTGAATAATGTTTTTTTCTATAGGTATATGGTATTTATGTTATCAATATCTATAAACACAAAAAAGGCAATTAAAATGAATCTTTATTTCAAAAAGGGATTTTTTTCTATATTATGCTGAGGAATTGCTTCACTAGCAATTTTTATAAAAATTGGATTTTGGAATTTCCAGGATAACATCAGTTACATGAAAAGGAAAATATCTATCTGTGCCCATTTCTCTCATTTCATTCTTTTCTGCCGAGACATTCTTTTGCTTGCCAAAACACTCTTTGACTTAGTAATATCTGAAAATATTTGCAGCCTAATTACTTAGGCCTATATAATATTTCTCAGTTATTATTACTCATTAATTTCTCTTGGGGAAGACATGACAATGAGTAATGCTCAGAAAATAAAAGAGATGTTGTAAAAAAATCAAAGGTCTCAAATAAGCATAATAAAATTGAAATGTTTCGAGTCTTCCTGTATTTTTTTTCTTTTTCCTCTTATCATTCATTTATCTGACAGCAACTCTCTGTTTCTATAGATATTCTGCTACTTGAAAATGGAGACAGTGAGGTGTTCAATTTGTATTCCAGTCAAGACTTAGTGGGAGCTCAATAAATGTCTGTGGAATGGTTTCAATAAAACAGTGAATCTCAAAATTATACATGGCAGAGGTAGAGAGTCTGACCTCTACATGTAGAAAGTATAAATTTCTTTGGACTCTCAGGTTTATATTTAAAAATTAAGCCTTTTTAACATTCATATACATTTATATATATATACTTATATGTATTCACACTCATAATTTTTAGTAGTTTTGTGATTTTATCAGTTAATATGAAGGAGCAGAGGCAATCTTAGATTTTGTAGATACTAATGCTTACAAAATTATTGTTTGCTCATTAAGAAAATGAGTATAAAACTGTCTACATAGGCCGGGAGTGGTGGTTCACACCTGTAATCCCAACACTTTGGGAGGCCTAGGTGGGTGGATCACGAGGTCAGGAGATCGAGACCATCCTGGGCAACATGGTGAAACCCTATCTCTACTAAAAATACGACAATTAGCTGGGAGACCTGGAGCGTGCCTTTAATCCCAGCTACTTGGGAGGCTGAGGCAGGAGAATCGCTTGAACTAGGGAGTCGGAGGTTGCAGTGAGCCAAGATTGTGCCACTGCACTCCAGCCTGGCAACAGAGCGAAATTCTATCTCAAACAAACAAGCAAGCAAAGACCCCAAAAACTGTGTATATAAAAATGAGTATATAAGTAAACATCTATTTACAAAGAGAAAAGAAACCACAATACCACCAGCATCACAAAATCTAAAAAACTCTTTATAAATTAAATGGATAACACACTTCTATACCACTTTCTTTTGTCTTCAGACTCATTGCCACTTCAAATAACATGAATTATGTAATGTCATTTTTTATAAAAAATAATTTAGCCTTCCTATCATAATTGATTTTTTTGCTATTACTGATATTAGAAAAACTTTTTTTCTGCATCACAATTCATTATTTATAATGTGTAAATTTTTTATCTATTTTAAAATTGGAGAAAAGCTCTGTCAACTTTATTTCATGTATAAGCTACAAGATTTGGAAGAATTTCCTAGAGACCAGCTTCTGGCTGTATACATTTCAAACCTCTATTACCCACATACTTCCAATGACAGGTGCTACAGGACAAATTAATGTATCTTGTGGTATAAGCTCTTGTCTTTCACCTTCCTGTCATGACACTGGGAAAATCAGCACAGGAGTTATAACCCTGGAATGCATTTTTTCACCAAAATGGTAATATCTTAACTATATATGCAAATTATTCAGCTAAAACCAAAGCATCTCTCCAACTCAACTTACCCATGGCTGAATCTGAAAAGGGCCTTGATCCATTCCAATCCACCTGACATGAAAGAAAGCTGATGAAGAGGGAATAAGAATGGAAACGGGTCACTGCCTTAAATGACTATGAATAAATCTCTTATTTTTGTATATTTACAAAAAGAAAAGAGCTTGTGCAAAGATTGCAAAGGTACCTTCCAAGGCTTGGAATGAGCTACGCAAGAGAACTTTCCTAATTCCAAGGTTTATAGATTCATGGTTAAACTCAGCTTTAGTTTCAGGCGCTATTTTTTTTTTTTCAACTTTTATTTTAGATTCCGGGGTACATATGCAGGTTTGTTACATGGGTATATTTCATCCAGGTATTGAGCGTATTATCCAAAAGGTAGTTTTTCAGCCCTTGCTGCCCTCCTTCCCTTCCTCATCTAGTAGTCCCCAGTGTTTATTGTTGCCATCTTTGTATCCACAAGTACCCAATATGTAGTTCCCACTTACAAGTGAGAACATCTGGTATTTGGTTTCTGTTCCTGTGTTAATTATCTTAAGATCATGTACTCCAGCTGCATCCATGTTGCTGCGAAGGACATGGTTTTGCTCTTTTTATGGCTGTGTAGTATTCCGTGGTGTTTATGGACCACATTCTCTTTATGCAATCCACCATTGACAGGCACCTAGGTTGAATCCATGTTTTTGTTATTGTGAACAATGCTGATATAAACATAGAAATGCATGCATCTTTTTGGTAGAGCAATTTATATTACTTTTGGTATATATACCCAGTAATGAGATAGCTGAGCCAAATGATAGTTCTAAGTTATTTAAGAAAGCTTCCAAACTGCTTTCCAGAGTGGTTCAACTAATTTACGTGACCACCAGCAATGTATAAAATATTCCGTTTTCTCTGCAGTCTTGCTACCATCTGCTATTGTTTGATTTTTTAAGTAATAGCCATTCTGAGTGGTGTGAGATATCTTATTGTGGTTTTGATTTACATTTCTCTCATGATTAACGGTGTTGAGCATTTTTCATATGTTTATTGGCCATTTGTATGTCTTCCTTTTACAAATGTCTTTTCATGTCCTTTGCCCACTTTTCAATTAGGTTATTTGTTTTTTGCTTTTTGAATTGTTTAAATTGCCTATAGATCATGTCTATTAGACCTTTGTCAGATGCATAATTTGTGAATATTTTCTTCCATTCTGTGGGTTGTCTGTTTACTCCATTGATAGTTTATTTTGCTGTGCAGAAGTTCTTTAGTTTAACTGGGTCTGGTTTGTCAATTTTTGTCTTTGTTGCAATTGCTTTTGAGGACTTAGCCATAAATTATTTCCCAAGGCCAATGTCCAGAATGATGTTTCCTAGGTTTTCTTCTAGGAATTTTATAGTTTTAGGTTTTACATTGAAGTTTTCAGTCCATCTTGAGTTAGTTTTTGCATATGGTGAAAGGTAGGAGTAGTTTTATTCTTCTGCATATGGCTAGCCAACTGTTCCAGCACCATTAATGAAACAGGTGATTATTTCCCCCATTGCCTATATTTGTTGACTTTGTCAAAGATCAGACGACTGTAGGTGTGCAGCTCTATTTCTGGGTTCTCTATTCTGTTCCATTGGTCTATGTCTGTTATATACCAGTACCATGCTGCTTTGGTTATTGCAGCCTTATAGTATCGTTTGAAATTGGATAATGAGATGCCTCCAGCTTTATCCTTTTTGCTTAGGATTGCTTTGGTTATTGGGGCTCTTTTTGGTACCACATGTACTTTAGAATTTTTTTTCTAATTCTATGAGAAATGACATTTGTAGTTTGATCAAAATAGTATTGAATCTGTATATTACTGAGGGAAATCTGGCCATTTTAGTGATATTAATTCTTACAATCCATGAGCATAAGATATTTTCCATTTGTTTGTAATATCTATGATGACTTTCAGCAGAGGCACTGTTCTTCCAAGTGGTTTACTTGTATTAGCTCAATTAATAACCATATTAAATGCTATAATATTATACTAATGAATGTTTCCACTTTATACATGAAGCAAATTGAGGCATACAGATGTTAAGAAACTTGCCCAAGTTCATGAAGTTAATGATTGGTTAAGATAAGCATATGAACTGAGGCTCTCTGGCTTTAGATACTGTATTGTTAGCTACTTGTTCATTACTATGCTTGTTTTGATATTATACATTGAATTCCCTTTTAAAAGTCTTCCTAAAATTGAGCCTATAGGAATATAGGCACTGTTTATCTTGTGCTGTTAACAGGTATTCCCAGCACACTACTATACACATCTAGATGGGTCTAAATCACATTTTAAGAAGCACAGAACAAGCATATGGTATTTTTTGTTTTATATTCCTCAAAAATGAAAAAATCAGGGACTATGTGCCTTCTTAATTAGTGCACCTGTACAAAGAACCAAGAAATCTGTTGATATCTAATACTATTGAATATAATGACAAGATATCACCATTCCACTCTTATAAAATAACATTTTTTAATTTAATCGTGTCATCAGACTACCAATATCAATCAAGCATGATGCTCCGAGGCAGGCGTATCACTTGTATTTATGCAAAACAGGGTGTATCTGGTAATTTGCTTATTTTCATGCTGTATTAATATTCTTAAAAATCACAGGTATGTCTTAGATCTTTCAAAGCTGAAGTCTAATAAATCTAAGAAGACACAATTTAAAGTCTGGGGTTATCTATTTTATTAATTATGTCACCATCAGAGTTCTTGGTAATTGCAATCAGCAATAGGACCCTGTATAAAAGTAATCACTAATAGCATTATCACTGTTAATGCTGGTGAAACATCTGCTGTGTATCAGATAACATGTATGCTTTATTTCTATTGATTTATTAAAAAAAATAAAAACATGTAGATATTATCATATTCTTTTTATAGTTAAGTTAAAGCTAGAAGTTAATTTAACTGAAGCTACACAACTAGTAAAAAAGGCACCGTCAGGACTTAAGACACCAAAGCTCAGATGGTTTTTACTAAAGCCCATTTCAACAGACGAGAGAAATTTGTGGAAAACATCTTTTTTGATCAATATATTAGTTTCTTAGGGCTGCCATAAAAAATTGCCACAAATGTGGTAGCTTGAAACAACAGAAATTGCTTGCCTCATAATTCTGAAGGCTAAAAGTCCAAAATCAAAGTGTCAGCAGAGCCATGCTCCCTCTGAAGGCTCCAGGAAAGAATCTTTCCTTGCCTCTTCTTTGCTTTTGGTGGTTGTCATCAATCCTTGGTGTTTGTTAGCTTGTAGCGGCATTACTCCAATCTCTACTTCTGTTGTAACCTGGCCTTCTTCTCTGTATGTGTGTCTGTGTATCTCCAAATCTCTCTCTCCTTATTAGCACACCAGTCATTGGATTTAGAGCTCACGTTAATCTGGTATAACTTCATCTTAATTGGTTACATTTGCAAAACTCCTTTGTTCCAAATAAAGTCATGTTCATGGGTATCAGGGCTTAAGACTTGCACATATCATCTTTGGGACACAATACATCTTGTTGAGACAGTCTTCAATCTGTAGAGTTCAAGTGTACTTGCGTCTCCATCTTAACATCAATACATTTATACCTCCTCTATTACTTAGCTCAGATATCCCTTTGTTTTTAGTCTTTTCTTATTTTTCAGCTAGGAATATACTTTGCACTTGCCTTTATAACTCATAAAGTATGTTGTTCCACTTCTAACATAAAATAAACAATTTCTTTCTGTTATATTCATTCAGTTACATGCTTTGTTTCACTTAAAGCACTGCTACCTATTCAATATAGAAAATGATCATTTCTTATATGTTCTTGTTATCTGCAATGTCTAGCACAGAAGTAAACATAATATGCATTCAACCATTATTTGCTGAATGGATTAGTTTATTTACTTGATAGCAAAATAGACTTTTCATTTTTGCTTTAGGTATTTCTGGATTTGTTGTATAGTACATAGCATATTTTTAATTTAATTCTCTTTGAAGTTCAACAGATGATTCCTTTAGATTTGAGAATTAGATTCTTCTGATGTCCAAAAGTTGTAAGTTATTGAGATATCTCACCATGGAAAGAAGGGAAATCTTCAAATTATTTAAATGTGGATAGCAAATGTTAGGATTACTTGTCAGAATCTGCTAATTTTCAAAATCAGAAATAATAAATCACTGAAGAGGGGGAAAAACACCTCCTCCAACAATGATTTATTTGGTGGAATGCTATTCAATTCAATTATATGTGATTTAATTTAACACAACACATTTTTAGTGAAATATAATTATGCACAAAAATGTTCGGGCATTTCCAAGACGTGTAAAATATCCTATCTTTTCTGAAGAAAATGCAATTTAAATTAGTGTTTAAATATTAGGAAATACTCGAGATATTCTTTGCATAAAATAACATACTTAACTCATGCAATATTCCCAAAAAGACAGCCTGATTACATTTATTGTGAACATTAAAATTTAGAGTTTAACCTCAAAAAAGTTGGGGAAAAAGGAAAAAAATAGCGTTTAATAATAATGATACTTTTATAATATAATTATTCACTATAAAAGCAAATATTTTTAATGTCTTTGTCATGTCCCAATAACTGTTCTAAACATTTTACATGATATATCTTATGTATTCATCACAACACCTATATATTAGCAAAATACTATTATCTCCATTTTGTAGATGAGGAGACTGAGACACAGAGAGGTTAAGTATCACACAGGATGCATGCAGCAACTGGTCCAAGATTAAAGTAACTATTTCAAGGCAAACCAGCCAGTAATTGTGAGGCTGGAATTTCAACTTGGGTCTGTGTGACATTCAAAGTCCATGTTTTTTGCCTTCCTTATGCTGTGGCAGGTGTTTTGAAGAAAATAAAGCCATGTGCATACAAAACTATTATATAAGGCCAAATGTGATATGAATTGCAAGTATTATGAATTGCTATTAGAATTCAGTGGTGGGCTCAGCTGATGAGGGAAACTTAAATGTTGGAGTTGACCTAACTGGATCTCAAAGAATGAGTCAGATTTAGCAATAACATATATCTTACACAATTTCTATAAGTGCATTCATGTGTTTTAGAAATTTCTTAGTTTTTTGGTGTGGATCCTCCAACTAAAAATGAACGCTGAATAGGAAATGAAGACCAAGAGAGAAATAAAGGCACATATACCTCAAAGGATGTAAGAAAAGCATCGAATGCAATTATAATTTCCTTGAAAGGGAAGATGAAGACTAGCATTTGCAATGGGGAGACTAGAGAAGTGAAACATATTTACACACCTCCTTCACATTTTCTAATTTTCATGAGCAAATAGTTCTTTGGGAGGAGGGAACAAAGATCTCTACCAATACTATGAGTAAATAGAGAGACTCCCCTAATCTAAGACAGTCATCTGAAATGTGCTCCAGGCAAAGGTGCCTTGAGTGCCTAAGCCAGAGAGAGAACCAGGACAGAACCTGGTGCAGCTCACAGTGAAAGCTACTGTGAAGAAATTCATCACAACACTTGTGTATTAGCAAGTTGAGAAATGATCATGTGGGATTTGATGCCACAAGGCATAGCATACCATAAGGTTTAGTTTAAGTCCTTACAGACTTCAGATTTACTGTTGATCAGGGTTGTTTTCTGTTACTTAACTCTTTTGAACCGCTGGATAGAATACTTGCCTGTGGAGGGCCAGGCCATCCAGGAATATCTACTATCTGTTGAATGGCTACTAATGGCTAAGAGCTTTAAATGTATTATATCTATTTCTCCATAAGTACTTCAGGGACAAATTCAAGTTAAGATAAATTAAATAACTTGTTTAATATCCAACAGCTAATAAAGGATAGGAGCGGGATTGAAACACAGATCTGTCAATTCCAAAGTTCGTTTTCTTGTACAAAGCTGACTCCAGTGAAACATTTTTTTCTTAAGTGTTGAACAAGGGCACAGGACAACCAAAATGCTGTTTCTTTCTTCACCTTGACTACTGCAGCATAACTAGACTGCAAGCCCCAGGCATCTTAGACATAGGAGTTACATAAACCATAAACCATATTTAATCATGATAAATATAGGCAATATATTTCTTCAGTATTGTCTCATCTATTCAGTGTTTATTAGCTATTCTTCGATCTAACAATTACAATCTGGGAAGCTGGAAACCTTAATATTAGTGCACTGCTAAGTCATTTTCAGCATA
>NW_012103188.1:1964972-1969248 GCF_000951045.1 Mandrillus leucophaeus | reverse complement strand
AATATATGTAGAATCAATACCATATAGGTAAATGAACATTTGTGTTTCCTTGGATCAAGTAGAATATAGTTTGCATGGAGTTGATAAATTATTGTTAAACATTGGCTGAGTTCCTCTATGATTAGATTATGACGAGAGATTAAGATTTATCTTCAGGCTAGTTTCTTGTCAGTCCCTCATACTTCTAAAGGAAATAAAATTAGATTAAAGACATTTCATAGTAAGACACCTGTGACAATGCTTTAAGAATTTGAAAGGCAGTATTTTTAAAACTTTTTGTTAACATCTGGGTCCCTTGTGGATTTGTTTTTATTGTCTATTGTTTTTCTGTTGTTTCAGTCATATGGTCTTGACTTTTGGCATGGCTAGTTATGTTTGATTAAATGCTGGTAGTGAATACAAAATACTGTAGAAACTCCAAATAATGCCATCGTTCTCTGGAGATGGTTTACCTTTTCCACTAGTCAAAGAGAGTGATCTCTTAATCCATCATGGATTTTACTGAGTAGAGGCTGATTGTAATCATGGTAAGGCTCAGTCTGGTTTTGGTCCATTTTTTCCTGCAAAATTTTCAATTGAGAGTCTAGGGAGTTTTCTTGAAATTTAACCCTATCTTTCTCATTTGTTAAAATATATGATTTTTTTTCCAGAGTCTTTCCACTTAAGTTTTTAGTCTCCTACTCTAACAGAAACTGGCCAGCTACTTGAGGATCCCTGAAGTCCAAAAGCTTTTCTGGTTTTTCTGTGTCTTGTTCTTTTTATCAGTATAACTACCAGATTCTCAGACTTCTGTCTTTGCTTGGAATTGCTGCATAACACATTGAAGCAAACTTATTATCTTAACATCCACTTATTAGGTTATATTTCTGTAGGTCAGATATCTGGGTGTATGACTGGGTTCTCTGGTCGTGGTTTCACAAGGCTGAAATCAAAGAGTCAGCTGGGCTTTGTGCTCATTTGGAGATTTGACTAAGGAAGAATCTGTTTTCAAGCTCATTCAGCCTGTTGGCAGTTTATTTAGTTCTAGTTCCTTGCAGTCACAGACCTGAGGTCTTCATCTTTTTGTTGTATTTTGTCCACGGGTTATTCTCAGCTATTACAAGGTACTGCTGTTCCCTGCCTTGTGGCCCCCTTCATCTGTAAACCCAGCCTCAGAGAATCTGCCTCATGTCAAATCCCTCTCACACCTGGAGTCTCTTCACTAGGAATAGTCCAGTTTCTTTTAAGGGCCCGCCTGATTAGATTAGGCTTGTCAAAAATAATCTCACTTTCTTAAAATCTTAAAATCTGTGCCATATAACATAACTTAATCATAGGGATGACATTCATCATCTACAAAGTGACTTCTACACTCAAGGGGAGAAAATTATATAAGGGCATGGGTCAGAGGGAGTCATCTTAGAATCTCCCAACTATGGTTGGCAAATGCCATGGCTATAGAGCTAAACTTAGCTTTTCAAGCTTCTTCATTCCCTGGAGTCTTAGCTCTTCCAATGTGCATTGTTTAAACAACTCTCTGAGCTTTCAGTTATCTAGTTTTTGTCGTTGTTGTTGTTGTTTTGAGATGGAATCTCACTCTGTCGGTCAGACTGGAGTGCAAAGGCACGACCTCGGCTCACTGCAACCTCCGCCTCCCAGGTTCAAGCCATTCTCCTGCCTCAGTCTTTCAAGTAGCTGGGACTACAAGTATGCCCCACCATACCTGGCTAATTTTTGTATTTTTAGCAGAGACAGGGTTTTGCCATGTTGGCCATGTTAGTCTTGAACTCCTGATCTCAAGTGATCCGCCTGCCCCGGCCTCCCAAAATGCTGGGATTATAGGCGTGAGCCACTGCGCCAGTTTGTTATCTAGTTTTTCTAGGTGGGGCATTCATCTGTTGGAAGTTACTTCATTCCACTTGAATGCATCTTTACTAAGATTTAAAAATTCTTGAGTTACAAATTTCTAAGAATAGTGATAAAAGTGAACTGGGATTTAATTCCATGTATAATTTCACAGTCCTCTGAAGAAAAAGTGATATTACAAACACATCTCTGATTATGTGATTTGGTAATTTGCTCTATAAAACTCATCAGAATGTTAGCTTTGTTAGATATGACTCATATAGTTTAAATATTTTTAAATGAATATTTATACATCTAAATACATTTCTATAAAATGATATTGAGATTTTGAGATTCTGGGATTTCAAAAAAAATATTTTTAAATAAATTAACATTGAAGCTTCTATCAATAATAGAAATATTTCTAATTTTATTTTAAGATCACACAGCTATTTTTTTTTTAAACATGAGTATACACCTGTCTCTTATACACATCTAGATGTGTATAAGAGACAGGTATACTGCAAGCCCCAGGCATCTTAGACATAGGAGTTACATAAACCATAAACCATATTTAATCATGATAAATATAGGCAATATATTTCTTCAGTATTGTCTCATCTATTCAGTGTTTATTAGCTATTCTTCGATCTAACAATTACAATCTGGGAAGCTGGAAACCTTAATATTAGTGCACTGCTAAGTCATTTTCAGCATACGGCCATAGTGTGCAGCTCAGGATCTAGTCTTGAAATAAAAAAAAATCATGTGTCAATGTGAAATTTTATACTGACCAACCTTGAAATAAATAGAAGTGTTGAATTATTGAAAGGCTCTAAAATTCAGAAAAGGTAATTCATAGTGAAGTCTAAAGCCCAAATCTTTAACGTTTTACCGATTTGTTTCATCTTAATAAGTATGAAAAAAGGAAGCATTGGCAGAAAAAGTTCATTTTTCCCATTTCAGGAGGCTAGTCTGTAAGAGTTAACAATGGATTTAAGATGAGAGAATACTGGCTTATTGTAAGTGTAGAAGTGTATAATTCATATATAGGAACAAATCTGGAGTCAAATTATTTCATAATAATATCCAATAAGTTCTTATAATACTAGCATTATTATTTATAAACTAATTTTATGTTTAATTTCAACTTAACTATTGTGATATCTTTTAATATTTTATTTTGTATAAAATATGTTTTCAAACCCTTTGGGATATGGCAAATTGTGATTATGCAAAATATTTTGTTTATTTAAAGAAAAATGAAATTATGGTCCTATAATTACTAAATATCTGTACATACCCCTTAGCCAGAGTGGATAATTTTAACTAATATGCTTCTTTGTATTTGAGTGTTAATAATATAATCATTTTCTATCTGAGGTAATATTAGTAGCTAATAACCATTATTAATATACTATCTTAAGAATACTACAATAATTAAGTGTTTCTTCATAAAAGCCTATCTTTCAAAAGCAAGTTGACACCGTTTTGGGAGAGTAAAATTTTCTGAAGTAGAAATGAACAAAAAAAGTTTAAGAAATGTCTGTTCTTATATTCCTTTTGCAAAATGTTAAAGTTAATGTGTTAAAAAGCACTTCAATTTTATATTTAAGAACAAAAGCAAAACAATTAATATATGTAGAATCAATACCATATAGGTAAATGAACATTTGTGTTTCCTTGGATCAAGTAGAATATAGTTTGCATGGAGTTGATAAATTATTGTTAAACATTGGCTGAGTTCCTCTATGATTAGATTATGACGAGAGATTAAGATTTATCTTCAGGCTAGTTTCTTGTCAGTCCCTCATACTTCTAAAGGAAATAAAATTAGATTAAAGACATTTCATAGTAAGACACCTGTGACAATGCTTTAAGAATTTGAAAGGCAGTATTTTTAAAACTTTTTGTTAACATCTGGGTCCCTTGTGGATTTGTTTTTATTGTCTATTGTTTTTCTGTTGTTTCAGTCATATGGTCTTGACTTTTGGCATGGCTAGTTATGTTTGATTAAATGCTGGTAGTGAATACAAAATACTGTAGAAACTCCAAATAATGCCATCGTTCTCTGGAGATGGTTTACCTTTTCCACTAGTCAAAGAGAGTGATCTCTTAATCCATCATGGATTTTACTGAGTAGAGGCTGATTGTAATCATGGTAAGGCTCAGTCTGGTTTTGGTCCATTTTTTCCTGCAAAATTTTCAATTGAGAGTCTAGGGAGTTTTCTTGAAATTTAACCCTATCTTTCTCATTTGTTAAAATATATGATTTTTTTTCCAGAGTCTTTCCACTTAAGTTTTTAGTCTCCTACTCTAACAGAAACTGGCCAGCTACTTGAGGATCCCTGAAGTCCAAAAGCTTTTCTGGTTTTTCTGTGTCTTGTTCTTTTTATCAGTATAACTACCAGATTCTCAGACTTCTGTCTTTGCTTGGAATTGCTGCATAACA
>NW_012103188.1:1956981-1957929 GCF_000951045.1 Mandrillus leucophaeus | reverse complement strand
AGAAAAGGCAAGAAATCATTCAGAAGACACACTGTGATTTGAAAAAAGTTTTATTATTCACTTGCCTACCAAATACATGTATAAGCACAATGTAAAAGATAAGGGAAAATGTGAAGAAACATAAAAAAATCTCATAGCCACAATTAATATGTGTTTGCACTGCAGTAGTAATCGTTAGGTTATGCTTTGTGTTATTCTTTAACTTCTAGAGATTCTTCACCTTTGAAAGGACCAAGGAAGTAAATTGTCTAGTGTACTCACTCTGTTTGGAGCAGTGTAGTATCGTGGACTAAAAGCATGACCTGTAGAGGTCATTAAATCTGTTTTCTTACCTTTGCTCACCTGTGAAAAAAAGAAAGTAACATACACCTTAAAGTGCTGTGAAGATTCAATTACATATAAAAGCAGCTGACTGAAGGAATGTGCATGGATTCTTAAGACAAAAACCAAAGCAATTAGTATTTAACTGAAGATTTCAGCAAATGGATATTTTAGAAAAACTGCATTTCATCTCAAATTTAAATTTTGTTGTCATTCATTCATTGGACAGGTAGGTTTATGTACTCAGAAAAGTTTGTTTAAACTTTTTAAACAAAAATTTCAAAAAAAATTTCAAAGATTGTTTTAGGTATCTCACTGGAATTATTCCAAGAACCAGAATGAATTTCTGAATGTCTGAGGACATTTACAAATGGTTCCATTTTCCTTGATACTAAGTTGTAGAGTCCCCAATGCTGATTACTACTTTATACACCATGATTTTAATTCCTATGTTTCCATTAAATTCATTTAATGTATTGTTTTGAGACTGAACACTGACATTTCTGAACTCTTATTAGCTCTAGGAACAGAAACTATACATTTTTGGTAGCTGGAGACTATCTCTTGATAAATATAGGCAGTTCAGTCTCTTTCAACAATAATTCTGATGTTTACTTGTCTTCAACT
>NW_012103188.1:1951506-1952616 GCF_000951045.1 Mandrillus leucophaeus | reverse complement strand
CATGTTTAAGATATCACAATGGACATTTACTTTTCTAGAAGGAAATAGACTCAATTTTCTCTATTCTAGAGAACATCTTGACAGGTTATCTGCTTCTTATGCTTTAAAAGGATGATAAAAATAATCAATGCACAGTGAAGTGTTTATGAGCATAATTTCATTTCTAATGCATTATGAAAATATCTGTTATCTACACTTTTTTTTGAGACAGGGTCTCACTCTCACCCAGACAGTTAACAGGGTTCTGAATCTGATTCACTCCTGTGAATAATGTACTATTTTATAAAAAAAAGTACCTAATACAGCAGTCATCTGCTGAGCATGTCCTGTCTATGATAAACATACAAAGTTTGTGAATCCTAGAACTTCTGATTCCATCTTATTTTTAGTCAAATTCAAATAGGTATGCAAACAGCTAAATGTAATAATATTTCTGATATTTAAATCCTGGAGCTGTTCTCATTATCTCTTTTGTCTTCTCTCCAATTCTGTACTACCTTACACTGCTTTGGAGACTGCCTTTCTCTAAAATGAATGCACAAAAATATATCTGGGTAGATAACAAGTAAATAAATAATAATAAATCCCCTTTCAATGCTATCCGATCAATTCAGATTTTTCTTTTCCCTATTTTCTAATCTCTAATTATGTTTATTATGTAGGTAATATTAGTGTCTTATAAAAGGTCTTTCCCTATTCCACTTCTTTTTTCCTTTCTCTACTTATTTATTCTATGATTCTGCCTCATGAAATTCTGACAAATAATTTTTTTAAAAGGATGGGCAGTGGAAAGGAACTCAATAAGGAAAAAGGACATTCTCTTTCTCTTTATTTAATTAGGTAAAATGACTGGGAAAATTTATAAGTTAAAATTTTCACCCTTTTAACACGTTTACCCTGGTCAATATTCATAGATACCTTCAAAGGCAAATCCAATACTTACACAGGACTTGCAGATGGTCCTTTTATTGACAATCTGTTACAGGCTGACCCCCTTTCTTTTCGTTCTTTTACTGGGGGCAAGAGAGGAGGAGGGCTTGGCAAGTGCCGCATAACCGAGCTTGAAAAATTCCAGAAACGCTGCCAAGCGGAGGCTTATTGGATTTATCA
>NW_012103188.1:1948405-1950731 GCF_000951045.1 Mandrillus leucophaeus | reverse complement strand
TTTTTTTGTGTAGTATCAAATTCTTCAGCACAGAAGAACTACGTTACAGAGGGCAGGTAGTTTAGCAGGGAGAATCGGATGGATGAGATTTTGATATGTGTAAGGTGTTAGCAGTATTTGTATATTATTAATCTTAAGCTTCATAACAATATCAATAATTAGAGGAAGAGAAATTTACAGTTGCTCTCAATACTAATATTATTAATAATAATGTTTATAATAATAAAAATGTTCTTCAGTTATATTTTCTTCCAAAGGTCTCTCTGATCTTAGTGAAACTTTTGAGAAGCTAACTCTTATTTCTCATTACAGAGCAATATACTATTGTTTGGGTAAATAACTTAATTAATTGCTATCAAAGTATAAATTGTAGAATGATGACTATACTTACCATATTAAGTTTTTCCTAGTTAGTCCAGAAATAATTAAATAAATTCTAGGAAACATTGAATAAACTCTAAATGGAAGAATTTTTTATTCATGAGCATCAAAATTAATCTAGAGTTAATGTTCATTGGATTTTAAATGAAAGAAAATTGTATAATAACACTTACAGGCCTCTAAGTACTCTGACAAATTCTCTAAATTGCTAGCCCAGACCTAAAAACATTTAGCTTACACTTAGTTTCCAGTTTCTCCAAATACCTGATATAAACATCTACAGCAGCTTTTCTGTTACAAACTTTAAAAGTCTGTGAATATTAAGCAACTTGTATATGAAAAATAAAAATACACCAATATTAGTAGCATTTTATTCCTTAAAATGAATCCTTAACATAGTGTTTTAGTCCGGAAAACTAGCATTTTGATATAGAAAGTGTTATGAAACTGCAAGCATTTTCTTGTATTGGCCAGTATAGGTCCTAGCTAGTTTGCAATAATCTCCCACTGCAAATGTCTCATGGGGAAATGGTATTCAGTATTCATACATTCCTTCCTCTCAATCCTACCCTGGGGCTACTTCACCATCTTTAGCCACAGGCTCTTTCCCCCATGACAGTTGATCTACTCTCAACCAGTAACACTTCTTGTTGGTCTGCACAATGACTTGTCATCGTTTTTTCAGGGGCCTCTCTTCTTCCATATCAGCAAGCTAGAATATGTGATTATTTTCCACTTTTGCTCTGCCTTTTCTAGGCAAACATTTTCTGAAACAAGGCAAGTTGGCCTGGTAAAGTCAGAGAGTGCTGCTGAAGTGACTGCAAAATAAACACTTCCTGTTGAGCGCAGATTTCCATGCATTTTTTTTTTTCTTTACTTTTCACTATGAGTTTATTTAGTGGGTACTATTTTACCCTTATTTTGAAATGAAGAAAATTAATACTTAAAGGATGATACTTCTGATCAAATGTAATTCATCAATAAGTAAAGAGACTGGGAAACTTCAGTGTAATTATAATCCTGCCCTATATTACAGGATGAACTCATATATAAATATGATTCATGAACTTGACCTAACCACTTAACTTTTTAATTTTCCAGTTACTGATTTTTTTAAAGTAAAGACAACTATCTTTCTTTCTCACTTCACACAGGATCAAACTGACTCCAAAATATAATGTGTAAACATCTATCAAATGTAAAATATTTGCACACGTGGTCATTTAGATATCTGTGTCTCTTCGCTACTATCCCACTGTTGCATTTTATCCACAGAATTTACTATTTCTCTTTCTGTCTTAAAGAGAGAGAAAAATAGTTTCTCGCACATATGAAAGCAAGAAAAGTCTTGCATTTTGAATTTGAAGTCATCATAGCAAATAATTTCTAGAACCTTTAAAAATATCAAGAAATCTCTTTCAGCTTCCTTACGATGCCTTCCCACTCTCTTTAAAGTAAAAATGATTTTTTACCACAAATCAGACACAGGTACTTTCATTTGAAACAAACTGAATTATTTTACTGAATAATTGTTACTCTTCCATTGGACTTAGGACTAGAGACACAATTATCAGTGAATCATGTTTACCATCTAATTTTAAAAGCATATATATATATATATACACACACACACATAATTAGAAATTAATAAAATACATCCTAAAATTCAGTGCTGTGTTAATCAAGCAGGCATTCATTCAGTCTGGAGTGGGTAGTATAAAATTTGGAGAGAAAGGAGAGAGGAAAGCGAAGGTAAAGGGATCGATATTGAGAGGGAGAATGCAGAATATTTAATAAAAGAGAGGTCTTATGACTTAAAGCAACATTGCAAAAAATTGGGTGAATGAACTAGTGAATGAATGATCTATGCATTAAATTAAATGATTAGAAATTTTACTGTACACTTATAGAGAATAGAGGGATTTTAGACAGTTGAAAAGTGAGA
>NW_012103188.1:1942156-1943270 GCF_000951045.1 Mandrillus leucophaeus | reverse complement strand
GGGGGCAAGAGAGGAGGAGGGCTTGGCAAGTGCCGCATAACCGAGCTTGAAAAATTCCAGAAACGCTGCCAAGCGGAGGCTTATTGGATTTATCACAGTTCCACCTCTCAAACTATAAGCTGGGGAAGGGGACTTACTGTTTATTTCCCTAACTTTCCACATGTCTGTAAATAGTAGTTTCAGAAAGGAATTTCGTCTGTTTACTTTATAACAATATTAATAGCTGTTTACCACAAGAAGATGTTCTTTGCTCAAACCAAAGCAAATATGTAACCAATTTTAAGTCCCCTGTTAGCACCCCTTTCCCTTGTGAGGATTTGATTTTGACCACTGAGATATGGGAAGAAACCCTCACTTATTCATGATAGGTGAACTTGGAACTCTTCTTATTTCTCACAATGACTTTAATTTCTTAAGAAACTGAGTGTGGGGATGTGGGAATGTGTGTGTCAATGGGCAGGTAAAAATTGTTTTCTATTTCAACACTTAATAAAGGGATATTTTAGCTTCCTTAATGTAGGTCTGTGTTTGTTTACTTCTATGGCTAGTATACCCACTTTATAAATAGGTATCTTCTTCAACTTTGTCCTGTTGACTTCATTTCATTGTCATCTTCTTAATGGTTCTTTGACTTTCTAATTCAGAGAACCTTGATTAACCTTTGCTCTTTTGTATCATCATTCTAAATCCATACCAGTTCTGTTTTGTTTAATGCCAGGATTATTTCAAAATTTTACCGCTCTGTCACCCAGGCTGGAGTGCAGTGGCGAAATCTCGGCCCACGGTAATCTCTGCTTCCCAGGCTCAATCAGTTTTCCACCTCAGGTCCTGAGTAGCTGGGATTACAGGCACATGTCACTATGCCCAGCTAAGTTTTTTATCTTTTTGTGAAGACAGGATGTCCTCATATTGCCCAGGCTGGTCTTGAACTCCTGTATGCAAGCAATCCAACTGCCTTGGTCTCCCAAAGTACTAGTATTTGATTTCTGGACCCATGTGTCCAAGGAATTCCAGTGTTTGAATGATAAGGCTTCATCTAATAAAAAACTCCATCCATCTATATTGCAGTTATCTTCACTACCCAAATATCAACCATCCTTCCCTCTTCATACTA
>NW_012103188.1:1895568-1940801 GCF_000951045.1 Mandrillus leucophaeus | reverse complement strand
GAAAACTAGCATTTTGATATAGAAAGTGTTATGAAACTGCAAGCATTTTCTTGTATTGGCCAGTATAGGTCCTAGCTAGTTTGCAATAATCTCCCACTGCAAATGTCTCATGGGGAAATGGTATTCAGTATTCATACATTCCTTCCTCTCCATCCTACCCTGGGGCTACTTCACCATCTTTAGCCACAGGCTCTTTCCCCCATGACAGTTGATCTACTCTCAACCAGTAACACTTCTTGTTGGTCTGCACAATGACTTGTCATCGTTTTTTCAGGGGCCTCTCTTCTTCCATATCAGCAAGCTAGAATATGTGATTATTTTCCACTTTTGCTCTGCCTTTTCTAGGCAAACATTTTCTGAAACAAGGCAAGTTGGCCTGGTAAAGTCAGAGAGTGCTGCTGAAGTGACTGCAAAATAAACACTTCCTGTTGAGCGCAGATTTCCATGCATTTTTTTTTTTCTTTACTTTTCACTATGAGTTTATTTAGTGGGTACTATTTTACCCTTATTTTGAAATGAAGAAAATTAATACTTAAAGGATGATACTTCTGATCAAATGTAATTCATCAATAAGTAAAGAGACTGGGAAACTTCAGTGTAATTATAATCCTGCCCTATATTACAGGATGAACTCATATATAAATATGATTCATGAACTTGACCTAACCACTTAACTTTTTAATTTTCCAGTTACTGATTTTTTTAAAGTAAAGACAACTATCTTTCTTTCTCACTTCACACAGGATCAAACTGACTCCAAAATATAATGTGTAAACATCTATCAAATGTAAAATATTTGCACACGTGGTCATTTAGATATCTGTGTCTCTTCGCTACTATCCCACTGTTGCATTTTATCCACAGAATTTACTATTTCTCTTTCTGTCTTAAAGAGAGAGAAAAATAGTTTCTCGCACATATGAAAGCAAGAAAAGTCTTGCATTTTGAATTTGAAGTCATCATAGCAAATAATTTCTAGAACCTTTAAAAATATCAAGAAATCTCTTTCAGCTTCCTTACGATGCCTTCCCACTCTCTTTAAAGTAAAAATGATTTTTTACCACAAATCAGACACAGGTACTTTCATTTGAAACAAACTGAATTATTTTACTGAATAATTGTTACTCTTCCATTGGACTTAGGACTAGAGACACAATTATCAGTGAATCATGTTTACCATCTAATTTTAAAAGCATATATATATATATATACACACACACACATAATTAGAAATTAATAAAATACATCCTAAAATTCAGTGCTGTGTTAATCAAGCAGGCATTCATTCAGTCTGGAGTGGGTAGTATAAAATTTGGAGAGAAAGGAGAGAGGAAAGCGAAGGTAAAGGGATCAATATTGAGAGGGAGAATGCAGAATATTTAATAAAAGAGAGGTCTTATGACTTAAAGCAACATTGCAAAAAATTGGGTGAATGAACTAGTGAATGAATGATCTATGCATTAAATTAAATGATTAGAAATTTTACTGTACACTTATAGAGAATAGAGGGATTTTAGACAGTTGAAAAGTGAGACACTTTACAAAATTCAGGGATTCAAAAGTCTTAAGCCGTGAGAAGATGACTTCCTTATTTTTAGAGGGCTCTTTGAAGAAAGACTTCAAAGTACACATTCTTCAGAACGTTGCTGTTGAGTAAAAACCTGGCCATTTCCCCAGACCTAAGCTGTCTCTTTTGGTTTTTCTGGCTCTGGGCCTACTCCAGGGGTGTGGATATATACTGGACGGATGGTTACATCAACCCCTGGTTGATTATACCTGTTTTAAGGACTGACGAATGGTCAGTTTGACCTTGAAGTTTTGAATGTAGGCATTGCCCTGGACAGAGAAGACAAGTCCATGCTTAAACATTCACTCAGGCATTCATCCATTTATTCATTATTCTTTTACCTGAAACGGAGCAAGCCCTTCTAGTGAAGAGGGACAGTGCTACATTTTTAGTTATATTTCATTTTAGCACCCACTTTCCTTAGAGTGGAAATTTTCACATTAGCTATAAACAGCTTTTTGTAGTCCATATAGAAGACATGGGTAGATACAACGGCTCTTTTTTTCCCTTCTCTTGCTGTTTATTTATTTATTGACAGAATCCATTATTAGTTGAGACTTTTATGTGGCCTTTCCCCAAATACTGCAGATAAGAGCATGTAATCCAGCCTCGGTCAATCAGACTGTATCATTTTCCTTGGCCTCATTGATTGGTTTAGGAAAAGACAACGTCCCATTTTTTTGCTAGGACAACCGAAGTCCCCCTAGGGCACATTTTCTTGACCTATTATTGGTAAAGAGGTTATTTTACTTTTTGGCTCCCAAAAGCTAATATGAAACTTAAAGTTGTTGTAGTTGTCATTTTTGTTACATGTAGAGAATCTACCTGAGAAGAAAGCCAACATATGTGAAAGCAGAGACAAGAGACAGAAATATGAATAGGGATAGAGTTGTACATATGTACATACATACATATATATACACAACATATATATATACACACATATATATGTTGAGAAAGAGAGAGAGAGAAAGTCCTGCTCTAGCCATGTAATCTATGCCGAGATTTCACCTTTGTACCTATTTCCATTTTGCTTAATTTAGTTTAAGCTGAATTTCATTCATTGCAAGATTCTTGAAAGACACAGCACTTAATATCTACTTTAATAGTAGAAACAAAACTAACTCACCTTTTTTTCTTTACCGGATAATTATAAGGTTGTAGCATTGTTCTGATATTTAGCATCTTAGAAAAGGAAAATGTAAAATAGCATATTTTTAGTTTTGGTCTCTATGGCTATATTTTGGATCAACATAATTTCAAAATACATTTGAAAAAATATAGCAGATTTTAACTGGAGTTTGTATTATATTTAGCATATAATTCTTAAAGGGTTTTCCCATGATTGTGAATTTTATGAAATTCTCATCAGTCATTATGATTAGTATTGGGATTAGCAGTTAACAACTGAAACAGTCAAATGTGGAAAAGAACAGCTGTGCTTTAGAAATAAAGATAGTTATGCAAATATTGATTGAAATAACATTACAAAAATTTAAATAATAATGAAAAGTAGGAAAAGCCTGATAATCAAGGAAAGCTGTATGCATTGCTTTAGATCTGTATAAGCTATGCTTATTTTATTTTAGTGGTGGAATTATGACAAAAGAAGAAACAGAAGAAGAAAAACAATCCAATAAAGACCTAGAAAATAAGAAGCAGAGGTTTAAGATCACTCTTAGGAATCTCAAAGTTGCAACACAGCTCTTTGGAAGAACCTGCTTATCACTGGCTTATTGAAGTCTATGGCTGGAGTCAGGGGGATCTTAGGTATTGCAAAACCGAAGGCCAAGATGGAGACATAGATTAAGTCAGCAGTGACACAAAGGAGAAACTAGTATATGGTGCTGGAGACATTCAGAGTTTAAACAAGAGATAAAATCTACCACTAATGGTAGGATTTTGTTAAACTTTTTCTAGGGTGTGCTTATACCAGGGTCTGAAACCTTAAAATCTTCTATTTAAAATCTCAATGAAACTAACATAAATTTAGGGAGCCAAGATATGTACTCCTATATGAGAAACCAAACACAAAGATTAGGAAACAAATGTGTAAACCTTTTCAGGGAAGAGTAAGGCTAGCCTCTCCTATAATACTGAAAAACAAAGGCAAAGGTGTAAATGGAATAATCTGGCTACAGGGTTTTGTGTTACCAAGGTTGGAAATTCACCCAGCATAGTTCAAAACAGGAATGGGCTTTTTTTTTTTTTTGCAAATAGCCATTTAGTAAATATTTTAGGGTTTGCAGGCCAGATGATCTATACCTAAACCACTCAAGTCTGAGTTGTGAGAAGGCATAGGTATACATAAATAAATAGGTGTGGTTGCGTTCAATAAAGCTTTATTTAAAAAATGTTGCTTTAGTCTGTAGACCCTTAGTAGAGCAAATAAAACTACTCATAAGCGATGTCTCCCAGGTGAAAAATGCATGCCCTAATGGGTGGTGTTTGCTAATTTCCATGGTATAAATACTAGCACTGTGGCTAATTTTAAACTATCAATGGCTGAAAAATTGATTTGAAAAATTCCTGAATAATTAACAATCAGCACTTTGAGCTAATTTCGAACAGTTGTAGGACAATATAGAATATGATCCACTTACGGAGGAGTAGATGAGCCCATGTCCTGAGCCTTAGTTTTTCAGGTTTTGCAATCTTACATTATCTTCCCTCCTTCCAGGTTTCCCTGTCCCTGTCGCTCATATCTGCTTACTAGAGTCACAGTCTTAAAAACAATCTTCCTGCAAGCATTTGGCTTAGGCATAGCTCAACCTCAAGAGTTGTAAAACATTTATACGTCATTTTCTTTTTAATTCAGTGGCTTATTTATGCATATATCCCTAATATGAGTAATGCCATTTTGAGCAAGCACCTATATTATAAATTATTAATTCAAGAAAGGTAGACACCTATATATCCGTTGATGAATTTATATTGTAGACTTATAATAAAAATTACCACGTATGATGAGGTATTCACAGTCAAAGGAAACAGTACAAAAGAGAATATGTTCAGGAGGAGACCACAGAATGGGCTGAAAGAGAACATAATTATAAAAGAAATGTTGAGAAACAAGCTTCGGCTCATTTGGGGAGGGGTAAAACTCTAGATCCAACTACTCATTATTAGACCATTTTCATAATGAACCTGTTTCAAAAAAAAGTCAAAGTGGATATGCACTTGGTGCTAAATGAGTTTAGAAATAAAACAAAGTTGCGAAAGCCTTCTTTTATCCTCTGTCAAATTAGAAAAACCAAGTAGGCCTTTGTACTTGTAATAGTCTATTTGTTTAAATACATAGACAAGTGGCAGGGGAATCATTTAAATGTTTGCAGGCAGTCAACCGCATTAAAGAATCACAAGAAAACAGGCTGAACTCCGTAGTCAAACTGCTAACTTTATTCTAATTAATAACCCTAAATTGTGGAGCTGTTCATGGATTGCTTACATTTGGGATATATGAATATTGAAGTTAGAGGCTGAAATTCGAGGTAAAATAAAATAAAACCATCAGCATATGTGAAATTTTTGGTAATCCTTATACCAGTAAAAGGACATTGTACATTTTTTGAGATTTAAAAGATTTGATCATAGGAATAGTGTGTACCAACCAAAATGCTCTTATTTCATAGTTATTTCACAGTCTTGTATTCACATTCATTTAACTCTCACTAATCTGTCAGGGACTCTCATCCTTGTTGTGCATCCAGCATGTGCATCTCCTTAAAGATTATTTATAGATGTGAGATACAAGAATGGGGAATATAGTCCACAAAATATCACTGTTTAGTTTTTAAAAAATGTGTTAAATCCTTCATATTTAGGTAACAAAATTCAGCTCTTGTCCTCCAGAAACTTACAGTTTCTACCCCCATTTTCTCTGCTTCACTTTCCTGGGAGGATCTTGCTGCAAAGTTTAATGAGATAAGTATGGGTTATTATAAAGCAGATTGGAATTTTAAATGACAAATAGTAGTAACCCTTAAGTGCAGGTAAGATAAAAACCTCCCCCATCCCACTTTCAGAGGTTCTGCCTTATCAGAGTCCCTGACCCACAGTGAGAAATTAATACACATATTTTTGAATAAATTTTGAATAAGCAGTTGGGGATTTAAGTAAACAAGAAATTATCCTATAGTGAGAGAAGATTTGTAACACGTGGTGAGAGGTACAAAGTAGCATACCCCAGATCATGAGTTTTTTATGACTCCCTTTCCCGTGCTCTTTCTCTTTCTCCACATCAGGGATGAGCTGATTAGAGTAATTTTATATAGAGTTGGTAAATGTCAATGAAGGAAGAATGAAAGTAGATAAAGAAAAAGGGTCAAAACAATGAAGTTTTATAAAAAGCTATATTCAATATCTGAAGAGGAAAACTTTACTGTCTTTTTTTTTTTTTTTTATTTTTTAGTGAGACAGAGTCTTGCTCTGTTGCCCAGGCTGGAGTGTAGCGGTGTGATCTCGACTCAGTGCGACCTCCACCTCCAGAGTCCAAGCAAGCAATTCTCTGGCCTCCCGGCCTCAGCCTCCTTAGTAGCTGGGATTACAGGTGTGTGCCACCATGCCGGGCTAATTTTTGTATTTTTAGTAGAAATGGGGTTTCACCATGTTGGTCAGGCTAGTCTTGAACTCCTGACCTCATGATCCACCTGCCTTGGCCTCCCAAAGTGGTGGGATTACAGGTGTGAGCTACTGTGCCCAGCCTTTACTGTCTTTTATAGACTATACTGGAGGCCTTTGCTTAGTCCACAAGTCATATCCTTAGCATTCCTCCATGGAGAAGGCTCATGGGCAGCTAATTTTGTTCTGCATGATCCTAGGTCTTTGTCCATTAGTTTACTGGGCCAATGAGACTTTTTTTCTCCTTGGAATTTGTAATTAGCATTCAAGAATGGTTGGTAAGTCTCTACAACCTGCTGAAAATGGGATATGTATAGACTGCGGACCATGGAGAGCCATCATCAACCATGTAGACTGTCAAGCGGAGAAAGTGGGTCTGCCTGAAGAGAACAAAGCAGATATGCAGAGAGAAGCAGAGAAAATCAACAGGGAGACAGCGCTGCCAGGTTTCATCAGGCTTTCTCGGTGGTGGTCATGGGGCTTTCCTCAGTCTTTTCATAAGTTCTCTGAGATAACACCTCCTTCTTATGTTAGTTAGCTTTACTTGATTTTTATTAATTGCAAATTTGGTTTTTATTGCAAACTTTTATTATAAACAAAAATGGAACTTAAATTGTTGTTTCGTAAATTTTCTATTTTGCGCCTTTGCCCAAACATTACCATTTCAATAAAATCTAACTTGATCATTACACTGAAAATTTTAATTTTACTCCCCCTGCTGTTATGGGCTGACTTGTGTCCCCCATCCCCCCAGGTTTTATATTGATGTCATAATCCCCAGTGCTCCAGAATGTTCTGTACTTGGAGATTAGATCTTTAACGAAATAATTAAGTTAAATTATAGTCATTGGAGTTGGACCCTAATCTAACATAATTGGTATCCTCATAAGAAGAGGATATTTGGACACAGTGGGGTACAAAGAGAAGACTATTACGAAGATACAGAAAGAAGACAGCCACCTGGCTGGGCAGAGTGGCCCATGCCTGTAATCTCAGCACTTTGATAGGCCAAGGTGAGTTAATCACCTGAGGTCAGGAGTTTGAGACCAGCCTGGCCAACATGGCAAAACCCCATCTCTACTAAAAATACAAAAGTTATTCGGGAGCCTGAGGCAGGAGAATCGCTTGAGCCTAGGAAACAGAGGTTGCAGTGAGCTGAGATCGCACCACAGCACTCCGCCTGTGTGACAGAGCGATACTCTGCCAAAAAAAAAAAAAAAAAGAAGAAAAAATGGTAGCCATCTACAAACCTGGGAGAAAGGTCTGGAGCACATCCTTACCTCACAACCATCAGATGAAACCAACCCTCCCAACACCTTGATTGTAGACTTCTATCCTCCAAAACGCTGAGAAAATACATCTCTTTTTCTTTAAGCCATTCAGGCTGGTGTACTTCGTCATGACATCCCTAGCGGGTGAATATACTACTGCCTACACTGATCTCCCTGACCTTGTAGTATTGCATTAGTAAATATTCTTCTCATTTTTATCTTTCTCTCATCACTAGAATGTAAATTCATGAGCGCAGAGAGTTTTGCCTATTTTGTTCTCTGATACTTTTCTCAGTGCTTTGAACAATGTTAAATACACATATATACACAAATAAGAAATTGTATTAATGCATGATGTTTCCGTACAGATACTAAGTACCACATGAAGAATGGAGATCTTTGTGTCACTCTGGGGAAATCAAGTCAATTCATAAAAATCGTAATTATGTTTGTAAAAATGAAATGTTGGGACTTCTTTAAAACATGAACTATACAGCATCCTATAATTCTGTGAAAAGAAATGAATACTCAGTTTTTATCTTTCTGCTACTAAAAAGACTTTGGCTTTGTAATTTTAAGACCTTCAGTGAAACTCTGTGTATCCAAAGGTGTTTCTTCTGCCTTTCTGTGAAGACTCTAGGGAATATTTGTGTTTCTTCTTGCTTTTAGAAATTTATCAGTGAGTCTTCTACATGTGATTTGGGGATGAAATGAATATGCTTATAATTAAATTCTCAACTTTATTTACAAATATTAATAGTAAGTTAAACATTCTTTTAAGATTTGATAGGAATTAATTTTTTCATGAAGAAAACATTTTGAGGCTATTTTTGAAAAGGAATGACTATTATAGAAAATCCAGTTTTATAAAATAATGTGATTATTACGATATATAAAGTCACATCCTCATTGGAGTTCCTTTCTTCCTTTTATTCTGTAAATTTATTAGTTATCAGGCATTCCTTTTAACTTAATCCAAGCTCTATTTGGGAAGAAGTTACAACTTGTGTTGCAAGGTTAGTTCAAATTTTATTATTCATTTTATCCTTGACCTCAGTGGTTAAAACTATTAAGTAAAGTAATGTTAATTGTGGTGGTGTTTTTTGATTTAGACACTTGTCCACTAGGAATTGGACTGAGACCAATTCATTTCATTCCAGCCACTGAACAGACATCAAGCTGTAATGATTTTTGGTCACTGTTCAAGAGTTTACATTAATATAAAGGGCACACAGGGTAAAACTCAATCATAAATACCACCCTATACATTTAGGTGGACGTTTATGTACTAAACCGTGTGAAGTAATGGGGGAAATTATGAATACATATATTTTAATATTTTGCAACTGAGTATGAAGCATCACTATGAATTTTGTTCTTTTTTTTTTTATTGTATAAAATAAGACAGGGCATTTAAAATCTTTAAAAAGAACTAAAAGAAATTACTTGTCTCAATCCACTAATTATTCGATTACCTAATATTCCTCAAGTACTACACAGGAAATACATAATATCTGAAATTGAGTAAGGTATGATCTTGGCCCTGAGGAGGGTTATGGTTTAGTACAAGAAATGAGATAAGTAAATGGGTAATAAATGGCAGATTTAAGATAATGGATAACACTTATTGAGTACTCACCTGTTCCAGGCAGTCTTCTAAGAGCTTTATATATATTATGCCAACTGAAACTTTTAACCAGACATTGAGGTATGTATTGTTTTATAGATAAGGAGACAAAGTCACAGAAACTTGAAGCAAGTTTGTGAGGTCATGAAGTTAGTAAGTAAACATGTTGCCATTTGAACTGATGATTTTGGCCCCTGCATTACATGCTTAACCTCTGTAGTTTGCCTTTAGGGTAAACTCCTTAAAAACAATGTAAAAACACAACAAAATGAAAACCCTACAATCTTGTGTAATACTTCGCATGAGGCAGAAATCACGTCTGCGTTGGGGAATCCTAGAATACTTCTTGGGAAGGATGCATTTGGAAGGGTCCTTAAAATATTTAATATGCGGACATCTAGAATGAGACATCATCTTTGGTGGAGAGACTATGTCTTAGACTGCCTAGCTGATCACCAAATCTTCCTGTACACAGAGGCAGACTACTTTTCTCATCCTCCGTTGTAAACAGGTACAATCATGTGACTGAGTTCTCTACCCACAAGAATGTCTATTGTATATACATTGCAATGTATATAACATATACTGTATCTACAGTAGAAATGCTATAAGAGCTGTATACTTTTAGGCCAGGCCTATACAATTTCTTATGTAGGATTTTTTCCTGCTTTTCCTCCTTATTGCAGATATTCCATAGACCTTAGTTGAAGATGGCAGACCACATTCACAATACGAAAGAGGCGCAGATCCCTGAGTCACAACTTGAAGAAAAGTCAACTACCTACTGGGCAAACCCATTTTAGGCATTTTTGAATGAGAATAAATGCTTACTGTTGTAAGCTACTGATATTTTCACATTCATGGACTATAACAGTTAGCCTACCTTCACTTATATAGGAAATATAAGAAGCAGAGTGTCCTATAAGGAGAATAAATTAAATTTGCCTGTGATCAGTGGTTGGGAAGTGTAATTTGAGGTCATATGAAGCCAATAGAGGTTAAAATTGCATATGGCAAAACTACCCTTAAAATTCCCTATACAGTTCAGTGTATACAACATAGCACAATACAAAATAAAATTTATTTAGCTGAGTATTTAGAGACCTATAGATGATTATATCAGTCCTTCTCACTCTTGCATTGTCAATGTTTTTCTAGTGTCAATTAATTATTCAACTTCTTCCTTTAGGATATTGATGAAACCATTAACCACTTATTTGTCTGCCCACCTGAACCATATGTTCCACTTCTTTAATGGAGAAGAAACACAATCTTTCTAAAGTGTTTGGCAAGGAGTGTTGGTTATTTCAGCCTAGGTTTCTGCCACTGCCTGAGGCATATTACATAATGTGATTTCATGGAATTGAGAGGCAGTTAATATTCTTAGAAAGAACACAGGCTTTATCAGCAGAGAACTTGGGCTTGAATTCCAGCTTTTACATTGTTCTAGTTATGTTGTGGACCTTGGGCAATTTACTTTTTTGAACTTCTATTTTCCAATTAGTAAATTGGAGATAAAAATAAAGACATTAATTTTGTTCCAAAGATATGTTTATCTATAATAACTAATTTTTATTGAGCATTTATCATGTTGCATTTTCTAAATCAATTGCTCTTTATATTTTCTATAATTTTCAGGTTTCTGTGCTTTGTAGACATTGTTGGTTTTGATCTGTGCATGTAATACATTCTGTTAAGTATATATAGAATTGCCAACTCAGGAATAGACAGCATTTTGACTTAATTATTTCCTTCTTCTCTCTTTTTATTTTTTACTTGTTTATTTTTTTATGAAACAAAGTCTTGCTCTGTCACCCAGGCTGCAGTACAGTGGCATGATCTCGGTTCACTGCAACCTCTGTCTCCTGGGTTCAAGCGATTCTCCTGCCTCAACCTCCCAAGTAGCTGGGATTACAGGCATGTGGCACCATGCCTGGCTAATTTTTGTATTTTTAGTAGAGACAGGTTTCACCATGTTGACCAGGTTAGTTTGGAACTCCTGACTTCAGGTGATCTGCCCACCTTGGCCTCCCACAGTGCTGGGATTCCAAGTGTAAGCCGCCTCACCTGGCCCCTTTTTCTATTTTTCCCTTTATTCATATCTCCCTTTTACCATTATACCTACATTCAACACATGTTTAATCCCATTTGCTCCATTTCTGTTAAGGTTAATCAATTACATAAAAATTGTATTTTTAAGTTAATATGTAAATTACTAGCATTTTTAACTTTTCATTTACAGCAACCTTAGTATCTAGTTAAGGAAGGTGCTGTAAACTTCATTTGACAAAGAGACCAAATGACTTGTCTTATTATGTTCCACATTATTTGGTGACAAAGCTGGGACTAAAAAAAAAAAAATTAACAGTTATGGAGCACTTATCATTTGTCTAGCACTGTTCATATATTAAGTAATTTCCTGCTCATAGCACTTCTGTGAGTTAAGTACTATTATTACCACCAAATCATATACGAGGAAAAGGAGTCACAAGGATGTTTGAGTAGCGTGCCAAGGTCATAAAACTACTAAGTGGTTGATATGTATTTGAACTCAAATGTTTGTATGTCTAAACCATTCGAGGATGTGGATTTTCTTAATGTATGATGTTTGGTACGGTGACTATATATGATATCAGTAAAGGAAAGACATTGTTATTGGACTGTTCAGGAATCTGAGAAAGTCAATAACCAAAGTCAATAACCAAATGATCCTGTTATACAACAGTAGAATATTTAGCTAGTAAGGCATAGTAGGCACACACATTGATGTTCTTAAATGCTGTCTTGCATCTACATGCTTAAACATCAAACATTATTGTTGTTTCCTTTTTAAAAGCATGAAGTTTAAAAAGTGAACAAATAACATAACAGTCTTCAATTCTAGGGCTACACTTAAAATTTAAAAAATAAAATAATCCTCCATGTGGACATTTACCGGAAAATGTTGTCTTTTACTGTGATAGGATAAATTTCAACTTTTGGAAAAAGTATATATGACAGTACCAACAAAAATAGATGATTAAATCATTAAATTTAAAATTCTGATATGATAATTTTTGGTTTTATACTGAATATTTATATTGTAAGAATCTGTAACTTTATAATATATCCTGGTCTAGTGAGAGTATTTTAAATAGCTATATGCATTATCTGTTGGTAGGCAGGAACAATTTTTCTGTAACATTATGTCTACCTTTTGGAGCTTTGGTTGATGCCTGAAATGTATCAGAAACATGTTATCACTGTTATATTTATTCTTTCTAAGTAATTTCCACATAAAAGGAACTCACCTAAAAAGTTAAAGGTTTTCATTTTCCAGCCAGCACTGTGGTCTCAACCTAAGGCTTGAAAATGAGATTGTGCTCCTTCTCCCTCTCATATATTTATAAGAAACCTGAACTCTGCTGCTGGAAATCAGCTAACAAATTTGATTATGATCCTATAGCAGTAGTTCTGTAGAAAGACCGCAATGGGTCTTGCCACAGAGCCAATTATCTTGATTATGAATGTGCTATTTTTAAAAACGTGACCTTTGTAATTTCTTTATAGATGATCTATAATCTGTTTATTCATGAGTAATAATTAAATATTTCTGCAATTATTTAGATATGCATATAAAATAACTATATTTTACATAAGATATCCAAATTAAATGAAATGCTATATTTACACATAATCTCAGTCTACTATTTGAAAAACCTTACTTTTCAACAACTTACCATCTAACTAGTGGGATGATTAGTTGTGGGCCAAAGGGAAGGTTGAAAGAAAAATTGAATAGCTTTTTGCTTCAATAAAATTTAATTCAAATCTTTAATGTTTATTATAATCAAAGCACTAAGGTTAGAAGTGACTCCAAAATTTTCATGAGTCATGTTTATTGATTGCAATCTAGTGAGAAAAGGAGATTAGACTAGTTTGGGCAGTTTTTGCGTAACAATTGTGCTTTTTATTTAGATTTTAAATTGATATGGTTAGAATGGAAAGCAGCAAAGAAATTATGGAGAGGGCTACCAAGTCAGATACTTATGGGAACCACCACAATGAGATGATATAAAAATAATTAAAAGGCTTTGTGTGTGTTATTTAATCTGTTGATGGACACAGATACATACAACTAACTCTAAGACTGATACCATGAGAAATGTAAACTGAATGCCTACATTAGCACAAAGGGAACAATTTATTCAGAGCTGTGGATTATAACAGGTGTCAAAGAAAAAGTTGTATTTGAACTGAATCTTGAAGGATAAGTGAGACTTTAAAAGAGGGGATAGCAGGGCCCAGTGGCTCATACCTGTAATCCCAACACTTTGGGAGACTGAGGCAGGTGGGTCACCCGAGGTCAGAAGTTCGAGATCAGCCTATCCAACATGGTGAAATGCCATATCTACTAAAAATATAAAAATTAGCTGGGTGTGGTGGTGCATGCCTGTGGTCTCAGCCACTTGGGAGGCTAAGGTGGGAGAATCGCTTGAACCTGGGAGGTGGAGGTTGCAGTGAGCTGAGCTGAGATCGTGCCATTGCACTCCAGCCTGGGCAACAGAGTGAGACTCTGTCTCAAAAAAAAAAAAAAGAAGAAGAAGAAGAAGAAAAAGAAGAAGAAAGAAAGAAAGAAAAATGTTCCAAGCAGAGGAAATGCTATCCACAGTAGTTAAGGCTAAAAACAGTGGAGAATCACCAGTATCCAAAATGCTAAGGGTCTATTAGCAAAATGGAGAGCAATGTGGGTGAAGTTTGAAGGAAGGTATGAAGTTGAAATGTGGAATTAAGAATTGGAAACCAGGAGCATATAATGAGTTTTAGCAGGTCAGTGTGTGGGCTTGGGGAGAGATTCAGGTCCTGAATCATTGGTTGGCAGTCATTTGTCATTTGCTTTTAAAAACTTACAGTGACTGGTTGCAAAGTCAGCTTAAGAGAGCCCCCTGCACCCCAAAAAGTCAGGGATAAAATTGAAATAACCAGAGAAGAAAATAAAATCAAACATGTAATATTTTGCTCCCTCCTATTTTCCCTTTGAGCAGTTGGCTCTTGCTTATTTCATCTTTTCATGATTCCCGTTGCCTGAAAGGAGAATGGGCTATGTAGAGTAAAGTTAAGCACTTTTGTTTCTGTAAGGGAAGGACAAAGGCAGACCTGTGGTGGCAGATCAATGGGTGCTGTTTACACAGTACCTCCATTCTTACCTTTTAGCTGACTCTTCTCAAGCACTGAGCCAATAGAGTAGCATTCGAAGAGTTGTACATTACACATTAAATTGAACAAAGTTATATCCTGTTCAAGAACAAATTTTCTTAGTGGGTAAATAAAGAAACACTAGTTACATGAGGTAAGTGAAATGGAATTACTGTTTCCATGGAGCCAAAGAAAATGCAAAGTAGTGTGGCAGACACTAAGGATACACTATTTTCATACTTTTGCATAGGATTGGTCCTACCTTCCTCTTCACCAGATCAAATCAAGTCATCCTTTGTTTTATTCCGTTCCCTCTTCAGTGTTACCTTCCTGACCTATAAGCTCCTAGCTCCTTACTTCAACCTGTGTTAAATTGCCCACCCAGATTACTAATCCTCACTTTATCCCTAGATACAACGCTGACTCTTCTATATCATCTTTCAAGAACACAATAGTTATCAACTGAGTAGGTACAGATTCTCTTCTGTGTGAATGGATACTGCAAGTGGTTGAATAGATACAGTCCTCTCAGAGATGAGAAGTGGGGAATCCAACTGGGTGTTTGTTTTGGGTGACTCTTTTCTTTTAAAAGTGTCACTAATATAGCATCTGACACATTGTTGAAGCTTAATAAATGTTTATTGCTGCTAATCAAGGCCAGTGACTTCTTGTCATCTTCAAGTTGAAGAACCAGAAAAGTCAGTGGTGAAATGTAATTTATGAAATGAAATATCCAACAGGGAAAAATGCATAAATTGTCTGACTGGTCTGCAGTGGAGAAATAAACCAGCTGTATATGTGGTGCACAAGAACAAAATAAAAATACTATTTTGAGATTCATTTGGAAATAGCTGTTTCCCAAGACCTTGCAGATTGTGGGCCAGATTTTAGCCTTGTGTAATTCCACAGGACAACTCTCTAATCTGCAATGATCAAAACACAGTATTTCAAGACAATGATTTGTTATTTTATTTTTTATAACAGAAACTTCTATTGTTAGTAAGATCATTGCAAAATCAGTGTATTCTCATCAAGTCATAAATACCATGATGTTGAAATAATGAATTTTGAAGTTGGAGATCATTTATATTAAGAAAGATAAACTGACCAATTATAGGAATCACACATTGAAATAAATGTTTATTCTTCTTCTCCAATGCCTCAATTTTTTAAACCTAGTGTGTGATGAATAAGGATCCTTCTCTCCATAAAACATTTGGTCATTTCCTAAATCTTTCTTATGGTTAGAGCTTCAAAATGACAGTTCAAAGCATCTGTATTACTCTGTTCTCACACTGCTATAAAGAACCACCAAAGACTGGGTAATTTGTAAAGAAAAGTTTAATTGGCTCACAGTTCTGCAAGCTGTACAAGAGGCATGGCTGAGCAGGCTTCAGGAAACTTACAATCATGGTGGAAGGTGAAGGGGAAGCCAGAGAATCTTACAAGAAGGAACAAAAAGAAGAAAGAGAGAAGGGGAAGTGCTACACACTTTCAAACAACCAGATGTGGTGAGTACTCCATCAGGAGACAGAACTCTGGGGATGATGCTAAATCATTAGAAACCACCACCATGATCCAGTCACCTCCCACCAGGCCCCATCTCCAACACTCAGAATCACAATTCAACATGAGATTTGGGTGGGGACACAGAGCCAAACCCTATCAGCATCTATCAACCAATAAAATACCAAAATCCAAATGAAAACATGAGACTTCATCACTTTCTGGATGTGATAGCCCCAGTAAGTTGCCATAATTTTATTTAGTGTGGTCTACTCCATCATTTTGTTATTTGAGAGTCCCATCTAATAAGACAATTTCTGAATTGATATAAAGTTATGCATTTACCATCATTAACTAATATTTATGGAGTTGTTTTTTATTATGAATTATTATACACATAATCTTCAATCTATTTATAAAGATGAATGAAAAACCATTGGAAAGACCTTTTTTCTTCTGATTTTCTTTCCTCTAAAAACTGGACTAGAGAAAATAAGTCTACAAATAAGAAGAGGTCAAGGGGAAAGCTTGTTTCTTCTTCTTATAAAAATTTTATTTATATTTTAAAAAACCACATTAGTTAAATATTCTGTCTAATATGCCTTTTTGTTGTCCAAGTATTTGAAGTAAAAAATGGATTCATAATTAACATATAGCAGCTCTCTGATGCCTTAATAAATAAAAAAGAGCTTTTGTTCAGAGCTGTCAGAGCTCTTTCACAAATTAATTGACCCTACCTGGCGAATGCAGTGTGTGTAGCCCCATATTCTGAAGCGGGATACGAGCATAGCCAGCTTAAAATAAATCCTAAGTTGTAGAACATATCTAAAAGTGAACAAGAAAAGTACTTCTGAGAGGTATATTTAGGGACAGCTTTACATTTTCCTGTCCTCGTCTGGTGACAGAGGCACCACTGCTATCCTTTCATTCTGACCTCATATATTATAGAACTAGTTTTGTCTTTTGTTCCAAATGCATGGGCAGATGTCAAAGCTGTATTTCCACAGTTACACTAATGAGGTCCACATGATTATATTAAGAATTTGTGTGTGTGTGTGTGCATGACTTGTTTGCACTTACATGAAACATTCAACGTTAAAAGATTAAATACTTTATAATTTCACTTATGAGACATTCTGGAAAAGGCAAAGGTATATTGAAGAGAATTCGCTCTTACTAAGTGTTGGGGCCTGCTGTGACTATAAAGGGTAGTCCTAGGAAGATGTTTTTGTGAGTAATAGAACTATTCTGGAGCCTGATTGGTGTGGTGGTTACACGAATCTCTGCACGTTCTACAATTTCTTGAAGTGATCTCCGAAAAAGGTCAACTTCACTGAAGTAAATTTATAAGGTACAAAAAAGGTTGAAACATGATTTTTTTTTTCTTTTTAGCATTAAGTCTTAATTTTGATCCTCTTCTTATATGATAGAAAGATGTTTAAATGATTTATAGGAATAGTTGATAAAAATATTTCCAGAATTATGAAAAACTTTTCGGATCTTTAAATACCTGTTGTGATAGTTAATTTTTGGTGTCAACTTGACTGGATTAAGTAATACCTGGAGAACTAGTAAAACATT
Source organism: Mandrillus leucophaeus (assembly GCF_000951045.1). Taxonomy (NCBI): domain Eukaryota; kingdom Metazoa; phylum Chordata; class Mammalia; order Primates; family Cercopithecidae; genus Mandrillus; species Mandrillus leucophaeus. The sequence goes on along the minus strand of NW_012103188.1, from coordinate 1,923,454 downwards.
ACTCCTGGGTGTGTCTGTGTGGGTGTTTCCAGAGGAGACTGGCCTGTGAGTTGGTGGACTCTGGCGAAGGTCTGCCCCCAATGTGGATGGGCACCATTCAATCCGCTGCGGTCCCAGGTAGAAGAAAAAAGGCTAAGGAAAAGCGATCCTGCCCTGCTCCTTGATCCTCCCACCCCCACCCTCCTGGAGCTGGAACACTATTCTTTTCTTGCCCTTGGACCTTAGAACGCCATGCTCTCTAGCCTTTGGACTCTAGGACTTACCTGAAACCTCCTGCCTGCATCCATTTATTCTCCAGCTTTTTATCACAGACCGGGATTTACACCATTGGCTTCCCTGATTCTGAAGCTTTAAGTCTTGGGCTGAGCCATGCTGCTAGCATCTCAGGGTTTCCAGTTTGCATATGGGCTGTAAGTGAAGTTCTCAGCCTCCATAACTGAATGAGCCAATTCTGCTAATAAATCCCCTCTCGTCTGTCTATCTATGTATTTATTTACGTTTTATTGGTTCTCTTTCTCTGGAGATCCCTAACTAACACATCTGTTCATTTTATTGATGACTAAAGGGATACTGCGAAACCTTTATGTAATACAGCCCTCCAAGGATTAAAGCAAGAGATCACTTTAGAGCTGGGATTCCTTTATTGCATTTACTATTCAAACTTCTCTGTTGAAATGAAAGATAAGCTTTCTTTCTGCTGAATTCTTTGTATTAAAGTGTTGTAGTGAGTCTTCATTGTGTTTTGCCATCTTTTTTTCAGATTTTTGCAAGTATAGAGAGTAGAACGTTCTTATATCTTTTTAAGTTATGTTTTGATTAATTTCTGTTAACTTGGATATCCATGTTCATCTTACTCAGTTTGGCAAAACAATAACTTATAGTTTATTTTTTTAAAGTTTCAAATCTGAATCACATACTTCACAGCAGGAAAATACATATAAAAGGGAACAAAACTTACAAACAATAAAAAGTATCACAGAACAATAATTTGGTAAATATCCAATCGCTCAAATTGGCTATGGATCTCAATATGCAGTTTTTGAGTTCTAATTGGATTTGATAACCTATCACATATTTATGCCTGTTTGCAGAATGTATCTAAAACCTCATCTCTTTCTTGAATAGTTTTGATAAACAATTAAATGTTTATACTGTGTCTTATATCATGCTGAAATTATATGATTTTTTGGTAATAAATGGCAACTTTGATCATGTCTGTATTTATCCCTCATTAGTCTTAGAACTTCTCTGCTTATTTTTAAAAGCTAATGATTTCCTTGGTCATTTAGCATGTACCAATTTTCATCCGCAGATATTCAGGTTGCTGCAAACTCATGATGAAAGAAAAAAACTGGTTCATATATACATACATTTATTTTGAATAAGAAAAGGCTGCCTTGAGATGTTAAAACCAGAGAATTGGAATTTTCTGAGCATTTATTCAGGCTAAAACAAATTTCACGGTTTACATTAATTGGGGTAAAATTAGGGTTGCCATTCAATATTTTCTCTCTCTCTCTCAAACTGATATGTTTGATTATTTACCAAAAATCTAGCTCCCAAATTTCAGGAATGCAGAATGTCCTAGGATGATGATTTTCACTCATTTCATGTCTTTCGAGGTTGCTAGTAGGGATTATCCAGGTTGGTGTTCATGCAAGATCATCCAGTGAAAAAGGGAGTATTCTTTCCTAATAAGCACAAAGAAAGAATTGAATTAGAGGAATTCGTGAGAGTTTCACAATTATAGAAGCCATCTCAGTTGCCACTTAGACCTCTGGTCCACTCATTGTTTATAGTAAAGTTACTTTAAATTGAAGTATATGTTTATATGAAATGAATGTTTAATTATAGAAGGTTATTTAACATGATATATATTATAAAACATTCTTTGCTTTTCTAGAAGTATCTTCTAAACATATCAAATTGTTCTTTCGATTAATCTTGTAGAGTTGAATTTGTATTTCTACAGTTTTCACATTGTTGAGTCAGCATAGCCAGTTTTTTAAAAAATGAAGTGTAGTCATGTATGGTGGGTAGGCTTTTAAGATGACCCTGAAGATTCTATCCCCTTCCTTTGAGTGGGTGGAACCTGTGACTATGATGGAATTATTCTTGTGATTATGCTATCTTATATGGCAAAACAGATTCCGCAGATACAAGTAAGGTCTCTAATCAGTTGACATTAAATTAATCAAAAGGGAGCTCTTCCTGGTGTCCTTGAAGAAGCAAACTACCATGTCCTGGACTGCCTGTGGCATGGGCATTGGCAAGTTTCTGAGGGTGGCCTGTAGAAAACAGGAGCAGTCCCCGACCTACAACCAGCAAGAAGCTGGAGACTTTTAGTCTCTACGGGCTCAAGGTACAGAATTCTGCCACCTCTAGTAAGTATGGAAGAGCCAGAACCTAAAATGAGATTGATATCCTGGCTGCCACCTTGATTTTGGCCTGTTAGAAACTCTCAGAGGACCCAGGTAATCTGTATTTGGACTCCTGACCCAAGGAAAGGGTAAGATAGTAAATTCATCTCGTTATAAGTTGCTAAATTTGTAATAATTTGTTACGCAGCAGTAGAAAGCTAATCTACTACAAATGGATCATTTTTAAAAGAGCATACTTGCTCATAAAAAATGTTCATGGAATAATACTTATGAAAATTAGTATTTATTAGCATAAATAAGATAATTCTCAAGGAACATTAATATTCCTGTGCACACTCAGGCAGGAGGTATGCCAGTTTCTAGGCAGACTGGTGGAATGCCCAGATAGCCAGAACACCAGGCAGGTTTTTCAGTGGTGGGGAGTAATTGTTTACAGGTTTAGAAATTCCCTTATCATTAAACACTACAAATGAAGACGTTATTACCTTAGTCAGCACACAACTTTTGGTTATCTGATTCTGATGAAGTTGAGCAATCAATTTTCAAATAAAATATAATTCGTATTTAAGTGCCAAGCAATTATTTTCACTAGGTTCATGAATTAACTACAGTTATTTTATAAGGAAGTGGTTGGCTAAGTTTTAATGCTTATTTACATGACATAGTGCAGTATATATTTGTGAGGTGGATGGACACAAATAATTAGAGATGTCTTAATATTCTGATAATGAAATCTTTCAAATTCAATTATTTGGTGTAGGTGAAATAAAAGAATACATATGAGTCATAAATACAAGCTTTGAAATCTATTTGCTGTGATGATTTTTAATTTTGTTTTCCTTTTGTATCGGTGGGTACATGTTTTGTGAGATTGTGATATGCCTTTAAGTTATTATTGCTTGAAGTAATCATCCTTGAATACCTCAATGTCTCATTCATGATGTCTACCACCTGTCTCCTAATATGTAAGTAACAAGCAAGGTGATTTTAAGAATGATATGTCGGGCCATGCGCAGTGGCTCACGCCTGTCATCCCAGCACTTTGGGAGGCTGAGGCGGGCGGATCACGAGGTCAGGAGATCCAGACCATCCTGGCTAATACAGTGAAACTCCTTCTCTACTAAAAAATACAAGAAGTTAACTGGGTATGGTGACGGGCGCCTGTTGTCCCAGCTACTCGGGAGGCTGAGGCAGAAGAATGGCATGAACCTGGGAGGTGGAGCTTGCAGTGAGCCGAGATCCCGCCACTGCACTCCAGCCTGGGCGACGAGCGAGATTCCGTCTCAAAAAAAAACAAAAAAACAAAAAAAAAACAAGAAACAAAAAACAAAAAACCAAAAAAAAAAGTCCTTGCTATATAATGTTATCCTTTTACTATTAGGGTCACAAAATGTAATTAAAGGTTGATAAGTGAGAAAATCCTCTGTGGTGGATTGTTTTATCTTTCCTAACTAATCTCTTCCCTCTTTGATAATGAACTATGTATTCAACCCCCATCCATCACTTTGCCATGTGGATTGTCATATTTCTTGCATGGCTGAGTACACTTTCTGACTACTTGTTTAGTTTTCGCCATGTGACTTGTGGGAACCAATGAAATTTGAGCAAAAGAGATTGAGTTTTACGTTTAGCCAGGAGCTTTAAGAACATTGTGGGTTGCTCAGTGCTCTTGGTCTTTTTGATATACCATGAAAACAGTATGTCCCAGGTAGAACCTGCTCCTTCAGTCTGATCTAAAAATGAAAGTCTTGGGCAGCAGAAGTGTAGCCTGGCAGCCAGAATTGATCTGCAATTGAACAAGCAGCCATTGAGATATAATTCCTTTTGTTGTTTTATAAGCTTTTGATGTTTGTTCCCACAACATAACTGAACGATGTAGTCTGAAATTTAATTTTCTTTGAAATGAAAATGTGACCAGTTTTATTTCCCTGATTAGCATTTCAGTAGTTTCATATTGCCTTAAGACTAAAGGCCAAAGTCAACTCTTTCATAAGATCCTGTATGTTTGGGGCCATATTGCCCAATCCCCACTCTTTTTTTTTTTTTTTTAAAAAAAAGCAAGAGTTTCTAAAATTCACCAGATATTCTCCTTATGTCAGGAATTCTTTCCTTATGTCCCTCCCCATACCTTGCCTCTGACAGCAGGAATAATATATGCAAAATTCCTATGGTTATACATAATTATATGTAGATTTCATGTCTTATTTTGTACTGTCTTTCCAAAATAATAGGGATTGTGTTGCTTTGTATTCTATTTTATCTACAGTACCTATTACAGTGCTAGTACACAGTAGAAACTAATAAATGTATATTGAATGAAGCAAAACATAAAATCAATTTTTGATATACCATCTTTATCCCAAAAATGTCACATACTGTCTTCAGAATTTTATTGTCATTATGGTGCTTTTAATTTTAATTCATTTCTAAAGACTCAGAACATGATGTTTCTATAAGAACTGTGTTTTTAAATATTACTGAAATATTTATTAAGTCAAAAGTGTAACAGGTATGTTGCATATCATCTGTACTATTTTTTCTCATGGAGCAAGAACTCATTTTCACTTTTCTTAGTGCCTAAGACTAGTTGAATGGTTTTCTGTTGCCATAGTAACACTACTCAGTTTTTACAGTGGTTTCCCCCATATTTTAAACATTGTATTATTTCATTAAAGGAACTTAAGAATTTTGTGGCAAATAATATTGTCTGTTCCTAAAGGCTAAAATATACACAATTTCACATGCTTTCTGTACATATTTAAATTTGACTTTTAAATTATACTAATTTTAATGTAACTCCACTCTTTCGTGTTTTAAGCTTTATGTATTCCAATTTATAGAGTCAACCTTTATTCTTTTTTAAATTTATTTTTTTCAGTGTGCGTTCCTAATAAAAAACATTGCTTTAATCGGTCAAATTTAAATTTTAGCTATTAAGATCTGAAAAGAGATATAGCATAGCAAAAGGTGGATTCAGAATAGACCAGAAGGCAATTATATAAGGCACACTTGGAATACTATTGTGCTAATCAATGATTGGAGGGCATCTGGCTGAGATGTTGACTGGAATATTGTTTGATAAAGGGCATACAAAGTGTGATACATTGATAAATGTGGACCAAGTTGGAAGGATAAGTATTCTCCTTTAACAATCCTAAGCAGGTATAGCTGGTGCTCTGCATATTTTTAGGAGACATAGGTATAATGTGAACAACAAAAAATGTTGAGAGGGCATAAATAACTTAGATATATTTGTGGCAGATTTTTCCACAGGATAATATTCAGGGTATGTTTATGTATTATTATCGTTCAATGTTATATCTTAACAAGATGTTTGGGATAAACTCATAATGTATGCTTTACAAGTTGTATAGCTGATTTCCTGTGCATTTGGCACATCTGCTTTGCTTCTGATGGTTATATATATTTTTTCTTCTCTGAGTGTTGAATTAATATCTAGGGACTTTGTAGAACGGACAGAGGGTCACCAGCTGCCAAAGATCTGACAGAATCATAGGGGACCTCTTTTCTGAATTTTCATACCCAGAAGAGCTTGTTAGATGATACAGCATTTTGGTCTAAGCTAAATGTAAAGTAACACATTTCGTCTCTCCACAAATAATATTGCAACTTTGAACTGGTCTTTGGAGTTTTATATTCTAGGGTAAATGAGTTTTTGAGACTTTCTTGGAAGGAATGGACCTGAAAAATAGAGTTTGAAGAAAGAAATAAAAGCAGAAAAAAAATAAAATAAAATGGTAGGTGAGAAATCAGTAAATTATTTTATTTTCTTGAAATACTGAATGAATTTTAATTTGGGAAATGAAAAAAGAAGAAAGCAAGCAAGCAAGAAGGAACAAGGAGAAAGTTGTTAGGTTCTAGGCTAAGCTTCTAGGTATACACATTTATCGTTTGGCTATGAAAATTTAGATTTTGCAGGGAAAAGTGCAGTGTTGTGCTGATAGAACTCATACACTGTGATAGATAATATCACAGTCATTCTGTATTTTGTAAGGCATGTATGTTGGGAAATCTTTTGTTCTCTGCAACTAGTGCTTTGTGTATCTTAATTAACTTAATGTCCATCAATTAGCAGGTATCGTTCCCAACCTAAAAAGCAAATTTCAGTAAATTGTGCATATAAATGCTAGGTTATGAAGTAGTTCTTTCCAATCTTATTGTATTGACTTGAATACTGTTGATGGTGATGATAACAGAGTATAATGATTTATTTTTTGTACACTATGTAACAGGTACGTGCCTTTTCAACTTAATAACAAATCAATGAGGGAAATATTAAGCCTCAATGTTGCAGCTGTAAAGACTGAAGCAAAATTTTTATTTAACCTTTCATAAAGATTATAAACATTATAAGAAATATTTGGGGAATTTCAACCCAGTTTCCCTATACTTTTTCTATTATTCCATGTTGACTCATTAAAAGCAAGATGAACAGATGTTAATGAAAAAATGATAAATAGAATGAAAGTTAATCTAAAGTCTATTGTTTTAGAACACTTAAAGTGAATTCTTTTAATTGTAATATAATAGGTAATGGTTTATGTGGTAAGACATTTGGAATTGAGTGGTCACAGGTTGTTAGGAAATTGGGGTTAAAATGATGTTCTTTTGAATGAGAATGGAAAAACATGCACCCTAAAATATCTTATATTTGGGATTAAGAGCAATGTGCATGCCATAAGACATGTTAAATAATTTGGCCACATTTTTGAAAATGAGATGTTATTTGATAGTGCATGGATACTGTGGTTTGTGGTGTGTGTCTTTGGAAGTTTTGCTGGGCACAGAGACCAAAACTTGCTAATTTGATGGTGTTAATGACCTACTCAGGGAACAGTGAGTGTTGATTAAATGATATTTTATTAGTGAGCAGTCTTGGCTAGCTGTGGACATTTCAGGAGATTTGGAACCAAATATGTGTGCAAATACTATTTACGAGATGGGTAACTTCAGAAAATTTACTAAATCTCTCAGGTTTCATGTTCTTTGAGTGATACTCAATGTATGGCAGTAATAGCTCATATTTAAAATGCCAGGCATGTAGGAAACTTTCAATCATATTAGCTCTATTCTTTCAGCTCCCTCCACTACTTGTTTGCTCTATGCTGCTTCCAGGCTCTGAAAGGATCTCTAATTTTTCTCCTCTCTCCAGTTACAGATGAATCTTTCTTAACATTTTAGTAATATATTTACATATGTGATTATCATGGAAAATATGAAAACATTTATGTCAGTAGGTAGCCAGTTTGCTTTCCATCTTGCACACTATTCCTGATAACTTCAGTAGAATTAACTTGTTCCACTCTATCAGATAGAAGAGGGAAGGAGAAATGCTTATTCCATATTTAGAGTTGACAGAGCAGAAACAAAAAGTAAAATGAGGAGGGGAGAGGGAGAGAGGGAGGGAGGAAGGGAGTGAGGCGGGGAGATAAAGGGTGAGCAAGCAAGCACACAGTATTTAGATTGATTGGGAGAGAGAGAGAGATCTACCTGCTGACCAGGAGCAATTCCCATTATTGAACAAAAAGCAAGAAGTGTGACTGGGAAGCTTCTGGGACTTAATTTCAGTAGAAAAAAAAATTGCAGAGGAAAAAAGCACAGAAAACTCCTAAAATATCAATACATAATATGGATAAGAACACCTCATTTAGATAAACTGAGTAACTAATTACTGAAACAAAAACCAAGACCGTCATCTGTGAAACAGCTTATTTTACACAATTAATTATTCTCTGTCATATGGTTGAACACAGACCAATTGTAAAGAGAGACTACAGTGGAGCAGTTTTGAACAGAAGAACTTGTGCTGAACACTGACATTCCATCTCTGAGAGAAATCATTGAAGATATTTAGGTGAAGGATTAACAAAACTGCCCAGTTTTCAATGTATATTTTCATGTTTATTGAAATATTAATATCTAATGACTTTCTTCAATAAATTGGGCAAGTATGTATGTATGTATGTATGTATGTATGTATGTATCTATCTATCTATCTATCTATCCATCCATCCATCTCTCTATCTATCTTTTTAAGAGTTAGGGACTCACTCTGTCACCCAGGCAGTGGTATGACCTTGGCTCACTGTAGCCTGAAATTCCTCAGTTCATGTGATCCTCCCACCCCAGCCTCCCGAGTAGCTAGAACTATGGGTGCATGCCACCACAACTGGACAATGTCTGTATTTTTTTTTTTGTAGAGACAGCGTCTCGTTATGTTGCCCAGGCTGGTCTCAAACTCCTGAGCTCAATTGATCCTCTTACCTCAGACTCCCAGACTGTTGGAATACAGGCATAAGCCGTTGTGCCCAGCCTACACTTAAAATTTGCTTAATAAAAAAAGACTCTATTTGCTTGAATATTATGACCATCTGACTTTAAAATAAATTCTACTATCAAAACTGCAAGTGTGGGTCATGGCAGTTCATATCTGTAATCTCAGCAGTTTGGGAAGCTGAGGTGGAAGGATCACTTGAACTGGAGAGTTCAAGACCTGTCTGGACAACATAGTGAGATCTCCTTTCCACAAAAAGAAAAAAAAATTAGCTGGGCGTGGTGGGAGGCTGAGGTAGGAGGATCACTTGTGCCCAGGAAGTTGAGGCTGCAATAAGCCTTGATTGTGCCACTGTACTTCAGAGTGAGACCCTGTCTTAACAACAGCAACAATAACAACAACAATAAAAAACTACTAAAAAGCTGCAGGCAGCTACCCTAAGCTATCGAAAATATCAACAGATAATCTACAATCAAGAGCCTTTGAATCTTTTGAATTCCAGATAAAAAAAATATTGGAGAGAAAAGCCATTTGTTAATAGCTAATCTTATGATAATTTTATAAGCAGAAAATCTAAATGAGATTGTGAAAACAGCTAAGCTTTTCTGAGCACTCACTCTGTATTAGGCATTATGGTAGTGTATTATAGGTTTTTCTATTAAATTGATTAGGTGACCTCATCGCTTTGAAACCCGTCCCTTAAAGCCCCACAGTAGCAGCAGAAAGTCACACCAATGTGACCACAAGGAATTGGTTATTTTTCTTTTTCAACTTTTATTTTACATTCAGGAGGCACATGTGCAGGTTTGTTGCCTGGGTATATTGCCTGACGCTGAGGTTTGGGGTATGAATGACTCTGTCATCCAGGTACTTAGCATAGTACCCAAAGGACTGCTATGTTCTTAGTATTTCTTATTACTTTAAAATTCTTTACTCAAATGCTTATCTCTAGCCCCAGATTTCAGGAGTACTTTTGTTTGGCTGAATAAAGACAAGACTATGCCAGGAATAGATTAGATGCTATTACCCACTTTGGAAATTCGTTATACCAGGTATATTTTCTTGATGCTCATGCATAACTTCCATTAGCGTTAATGAGAGTTGCATTCATGCATGGAGTAGAGAATAGATCCATTATCTCCAAAGGGCAGTTTCCTTTTTAATATGTTGCTCAACTTTTATTACATGTTTCCTTTTTGTTTATATTACAGAGTCACTCCTTTATTTATAGAAAGGGGTATATAACTGCAGGATTAAACATTTTTGCTGGAAATTTCTTCAGAACAGTTTTTAGGCCACAATTGTGTGGAACTGTCACAACTAATTTTTGAAGTCTCTCTTCTTGTAAAACTGTTAACATTCTGGATGCATCTGGATCCAATAAAATAATTTTGATTTAAATTAGACAATCACTGCAGTAGTTACTGACTCAATTGTTCATATTCACCATCATTTTCAAATGTACAAGTAGTTTCCGCAGCAACTTAACCTGATGTTTGAGTAGAAGGGAAAATAAGCTATTCATGAAAACTCAGATCTTTCTATCATGTTGGGCCAACTTGTATAGTCACAACTAAAATATTTTGGATTTATTTTTATTTTATTTTGTTTTGTTTTGTTTTGTTTTGTTTTATTTTATTTATTTTATTTTATTTTAACAGGGTCTGGCTGTGTCACCCAGGCTGGAGTGCAGTGGTGCAATCTTGACTCACTGTAACCTCCACCTCACAGGCTCAAGCCATCCTCCCACTTCAGTCTTCCAAGTACCTGGGACTACAGATGTGTGCCACCAGGCCCGGCTAATTTTTGTATTTTTTGTAAAGATGGGGTTTCGCCATGGTGCCCAAGCTGGTCTTGAACTCCGGAGCTCAAGCAATCTGCCCACCTCAGCCCCACAAAGTGCTGGGATTACAGGCATGAGCCCCTGCACCCAGCCGAAAATATTTAGCGTTTTAAAATATAGTTTAAATGTCAAAAGAAAAGAAAGAAATTGTAATGTTTTTGACAATTGTTATTAGGATAGGTTTAAATAATAGTAGAAAATAATCATAAAGATTGTACAATTATCTCCTATATTCCCCACTTCCATATGGATTTCCTCTTAGATATTCCTTCATCACTGCTATGAATGATGAAATGAACCAGCCTTCAACAAGACAATTATTTATTGATATAAACCATAAATTGTTAATACTTTACTGTCTCATATGCTAAACAATACTATGTTGAATCAATAAAGTACCACTTACACACATAACATTCCTTCCATGTTACTTTGTTGTAAAATATTAATGAAACAGCTTTTGATGTTTGTCATTGCTTTATAATAATTAATGCATAAATGATATTTCCATTTAAACAATTAGAGCATGGAAAATAATGAATCCCTACTGACTAACTTTTCAAACCTGTTCCCTTTTTAGTTGTCCTCTGATGAAAACATGGCAGATGTATTCTCATTGCTTCAACCCACTCCTTGAAGACATCCTGATTCTTTCACTCACGACCTTCCACTAATATGTCAAAGGGCCTTAAATCTTTTATGATTGTGGGCTCTAAATCTAATATGACTTTTGTCCTTTTAAGAAGAGGAAAACTTGGAAATAGACAAAGATACATTAGGGAGAAGGCCATGGGAAGACAGAGGCAGAGAACTGGCACGATGTATTTATAAACCAAGGAATGTCTAGTATGGCTGGCAAGCATAGAAGAGGCAAAGAAGAATTTTTTTTCCAGAGACCTCAGTGGAACCATTGCCCTGCCTAGACCTTTTTTTTTTTCCTGATTTCTAGCCTCTAAAGTTATGAAAGAATATGTTAATGTTGTTTTAGCCACTCAGTTTGTGGTATTTTTTACCACAGTCCTAGAAATCTAATATACCTGTTAAGATGGCATATGCCAAATTTCTCTACTGTAAAGCTACTCCCTTATTAAATGAGCTACTGTAAAGCTATTCCCTTATTTTCCCACAAATCACTAAATCCACTCCACATTCAAGGGGAAGGAAATTTAGCTTTATCATCTAGAGGAAGGAGTGTCAAATAATTTGTGGACACATGGTAAAACCACCACAACGACTAGTAAATGCTTTTGGGAAATATGTCAAGTCTTTGAAAATATTCTGTTTCTCTTAAAAGGTTTGCTTAGTAATTTTAGTATTCTTCAGTAGATTTTGCCTGCAACAGTTATTAGTGTAGTGTTCTAATGGTGATTTTCTATTTCCCTTATTCCTTCTTTATTTACTAATTGGAATTATTCTCTAAAGAGATTGTTCATTTTCCTATGTATTTATTCAATTATTTATAGGAGAATGGATATATAAATATATATTGTATTCTTTGGATTTATAATTCAATATGATCTTCATCTATTGTACTTACAGAAGTGGTTCCGGCTTTGATCATTGGGAACTCTTAATGTTTCAGTTCTGTGCCCCTTTTACAGGGACTGTCACCTCTTCTCCCTTTCTTGAGCACATTCTAACTTTCTCTTACTAGAAGATACTCTGGGCTTATCATGCATTTCCTCAGCTCCAGTCGTAGAATCATAACTGATGTATTGTACACATATCTATGTTATGGAACCTATCTATCTTTAGATATTGTAGAATAAACATTAAGTTCTCACTGATACCTCTGAAGCACATTCAGCACCACAAGGCTCATTCTAGCCTTTCTTCCTTCCTTATTTGTAACATTTTTCTCTGGCAGAGAGAAACTGGGTCCCATTATGTACAATTTATTTAGCTATATGTTCAACTCTAGATACATGTAAAGTAGTTTTAGAATTGCTAATTTGTATTAGCAATTCAAAGTTTGCGAGGAACAAATTTACCAACAAGAGAATAGTTGTGTACTGTTCTTTTTGTCTTTAGCCTTACAATATCCAGTCAAGGCTGTTCTAAAGTTATGTAGGTCAGCTCCTTTCCCCCTCCATGCCCTTCAGTAAAGCTGCCAAATGCATGTAGTTTAATAAGATTTGTCACAGTCTACATTCCATCCTGTGATCCCCCGACATCCTTATTGATTCTTTTAAATTTACAAACAGTAAAATTCAATCTTTGTTGTATGTAATTCTATGTTTTGACAAATGCATAGAGTCATGTATCTACCACCCAAGTACTATGTAGAAAAGTTCCATCACTCCAAAAAGTCCCTTCTGCAGGCCCCTTTGTAGGCAACTGTTTGTTTTACTCCCAATCTCTGGTACCACTGATCAACATAATCATACAATGTATATCCTTTTGTTCTAACTTCTGTTGCTTAATGCAACATATTAAAAATTATCAATGTTATGTGAATCAATAACTTATTTTTATTGCTGAGCAGTATTTCATTGTATGGATGTGGCACCATTTACTCATTGAAGTACATCTGTGTAAATAATAGAGGTGGGATTGTTGGGTCATATGGTAAGTATATATTTGACTTTGTAAAAAAGTACCTGTCTTTCAAAATGACTATACCAATTTTGCATTTCCACCATCAATGAACAAGGATCTCTGTTTCTTACATCCTAACCAGTGTTTGATATTGTCAGGTTTTCTCTCCCTCCTTCCCTCCACTCCTTCTTTCCTTCCTTCCTTCCTTCCTTCCTTCCTTCCTTCCTTCCTTCCTTCCTTCCTTCCTTCCTCACTTCCTTCCCTCCATTCCAATAGATTTCTAGAATATCGCATGTGGCTTTTATTTTTCCATTTCTCTAATGACTCATGTACCGAATGTCATTTCACTTGCTTATTTGCTATCCATATATCTTTTTTGGAGAAGTGTCTGTTCAGATCTTTTGCCTATTTTATCTCTTTTAGAGATGAGGCCACACTATATTGCCCAGGCTGCAGTGTCATGATTACTCACAGATGATATTATAAGGCACTCTAGTCCTGAATTCATGGACTCAAGCATCTGTCTGCCTCAGCCTCCTGAATAGCTGTGACTATAGGCCCTTGCTACTGTGCCTGGCTTTTGCCTATATTCTTTTTTTAACAAGGTTGTTCATTTCCTAATTGTTGAGCTTCAACAGTTTTTTGTATATTGTGGTTACAAGTCCTTCATCAAGTGTGATTTTGTTGTTTATTTCTAAAAACAGTATCAAACTAAAGGTTTATGTGGATTTTCATTTATGTTTACCTTTAAACTTTTTAAACTTTTTGGTTTTATATTTCACATTTAGGTCTTTTTTTGGAATTAATTTTTACAAAAGATGTGAGTTATGTATCAAGAGTCGTTATTTTGCATATGGGCATCCAATTGTTCTAGCACCATTTATCGTAAAGACTATTCTTTCTCTATTGGATATCTGTTCCACCTTTGTAAAAAATCAAACTACGTTGATTAGGTGTATTTCTGGGCTCTCTGTTCTGATCCATCAGTCTATGTCTCTGTCTAACTCTATGTTGACACATGCTGCCTTTTTAACTGTGGCTTTACACTAAGTGTTAAACCAGATAGTGTGAGTTCTTCAACTTTGTTCATTTTTATAACTATTTTGGCTGTTCTTATTCTTACAGACTTTTTATATGACTTTTAGAAACACATTGTGGATATACTACTAACTGTGATTTTGGATTGAGATTATTTTGAATCCACTAATTAAATTGGGAAAATTGATATTTCAAAAATATTCAGTCTTCTATGAAAGTGGTACATCTCTTCATTCATTTCTTTCATCAGTGTTTTGTAGTTTGCAGCATACAGATTTTACAAATATTTTATTAGAATATTTTTGGTGAGTTCTGAAATATATGTATTTTTATATATGCACACACTATATAACATTTACATAGATACATGTATGTATATAACATACATAGTGTGTATATATATAGAGAGAGAGAGTATAGGATATATGTATATATCTCACACATTTAGGTGATATGTGTATATCCTATAACATATTCTCTTTTGCTTTACAGTTATATTTTAGAACAATTAATATAAAAACTTAATTTAATTGGCTTTATTCCATTACTGACATTTTAGGTTCTTTGTGTAGATAGTTCTAGGTTTCTGACACATTTTTTTTCCCCAGCGAACTTCCTTAAACATTGAATAGATACCATGGCATTAAATCCTCCCAGATTTTCTAGATCTGGAAAAGCTTTAACTTCTTTTTGTTATTGAAGGTGGTTTTACTGAATATTAAATTTTGGGTGGAAAATTGTTTTACTTTAAGCACTTTAAATATGTCATTGCATTGTTTTTTTGATTGCATGCTTTTTTTTCTTTTCTTTTCTTTTCCCTTTTTTAGAGACAGGGTCTTGCTCTGTCAACCAGGCTGGAGTGCAGTGGCAGGATTGTAGCTTACTGAAGTCTCCAACTCCTGGACTAAAGTGATCCTCTCACCTCAGCCTCTTGAGTAGCTGAAACTATAGGCTCTTGCCACCTCAGCTGGTTAATTTCTTAAAGATTTCTTTTAGACACGGGGTCTCACTATCTTGCCCAGGCTGATCTCAAAGTCCTAGCCTCAAGTGATCTTCCTGCTTCAGCTTCTCAAAGTATTGGGATTACAGGCATGAACCACTGCACCCAGTCTATTGGTTGGATTTCTGAAAATAATTCTGCTGTATTTGTTATTCTAGTCCCTCTACAGGTAACGTATATTTTATTCTTTGGCTTTCCTCAAGATCTTTGTTTTTGGTTTTAGTGGTTTCAATATTACATATGCTCGGGTTTTTGTTATTGTTTGTTTGGTTTGGTTTGGTTATTGTTATCCTGCTTTGTTATTTAACCAGCCTGTTGTTGTCTAAATTCTTGGATCCGTGGTTTGGTATCTGCCATTAATTTTGAAAAAAAATATGGCCATTATTTCTTTAAATATTTTTTCTACTCATTCTTTCTCTTTTCTCTTTCCATGTTACCAATTACACAGATATATTTAAGCATTTAATATTATCCCATAATGCATGGATGCTCTCTTCTTTCTTTTTTTTTTTCTTCTCTTTACCCTCCACCCATTTATTTCTTTTTCCATTTCAGCTGAGGTGATTTTTTCTGACCTATCTTCAAGTTCCCATTTTCCTTGAAAGTTTCAAGTCTTTTTCTATTGCCCATTTTATTTTTCTTATAGACTTTATCTCCACATTGAAATAACCTATCTGATCATGCATGATGTTTATCTTTTTATTAGATACTCTAACATATTCATTATAATTATTTTAAATTCAAATTCTAATTGCCTTACTATTTGTGTCACATGTTACTCTAATTCTAATGAAAGTTTGTCTTATCAGATTGAACTTTTTCTTCCCCTTTTGTATGATTTAAAATTTTGGTTGAAATTCATAAGTGTTGTAATTGACAGTAGATAATGTAAATATTTTTTCTGTTTGTCAGTATGTATGCCTTTTTTCTGCTAGAACTCTAGTGTGGGGATTTGTGTTAATGTTGCTGGATTTAATGTTTGTTCTTGCTGCTGGGGTTACCTCAGTGCACCACCAGCTTCATATTCTTTTAATGATGTCTTGTGTTTTTGGTGTGGACTAGTATTTAAGAAGGTAATTCTCAATGTGCGCTTCTTACTTGGCTTTGGGATTTCTCTTTGCAGTGCTTCCAAGATAGCATCTTTGTCTTGGAGCTCTCCCAGTGTATTCCAATGTAATGATTGCCTGACATGTTGGTATGGTGGTGAGTAGTGGGGATGGAGACCTTTTTTGCATTTGTAGTTCAATGCTGCAACTTAGCCTCCTACCCATGTAGCATGTATCCTACCCTATCCTTAAAGATAGAGATTTATGGCTTAGCTATTTTTTCTCCACCTGCAATGTAGTTCCGTGAGTGCCCCAAAGTGACAATTTTTTTTGGCTCTTTAATATGCAGATATAGGCTTTTATTTTATAGGATTGATAGAAGAGATGATTCTGAATGGAGTTTCAGCAGTAGCTGCTCTTATCCTCAGCCAGAACTGCAAGGAAATCTTTATCAGGATCATTCCTAATTTTCTTTGTGAGGGCCTGGTGGGCTTAATGAAAAATAAGGCTACAAAAATAGTCCCCCTCCCCCCACTCCACCTCCACTATCTCTAAGATCCTTAGGGTTTCTTATTTTCATGCTAGCCACACATGGCCTTTAGCAATTTGTTAAAACATTTTTTTCATAAATTTTTATAGCAATTTATTTGGTGCCTAGTGTTATCTACTCCTGTAAGCAACTGAACAGGTTCTGGATCTCCCCATATTTTGGATTTGTTGTTTGCCTTATAATCTTAAGTCTATGATAAGCCCAAGAAAAATTTAAAATTTCCTTTTTCCCTTTTTTTTTTTCCTGCTTGTTATTGCAGGGATGATGCTCTTTATATCTCTCATCATCTCTGAACTTAAACTGGAAGTTTCTACTTATTTCTTTTTAACTGAGTTATAATTCACAGACCATTAAACTAATCATTTTAAAGTATACAGTACAATGATTTTTAGTGTATATACAACGTTGTGCAACCACGAGCACTATTTAATTATAAACATTCTCATCTGCCCTAAAAGAATGCCATATGCATTAGTAGTTATTTTGCCTTCCCCACTCCCTCCATTTCCTGATAAACACTAATCTATTTTGTTATAAATTTGTTTAGCCCGGACAATTCATGGGAATGAAATTATATAATATTTGGCATTTTTGTGTTGGCTTCTTTCACTTAGTATAATGTTTTCAAGGTTTATGCATATTATAGTACTTCGTGTTATTTAATGGCTGAATAATGTTCCATTGTATAAATCCACAACATTTTGTTTACCTGTTCACTAGTTGACCTTTTCTGCATTTGGATTGTTTCCATTTTTTGGCTATTATAAATAACACTACTACAAACATTCATATGAAAGCTTGTTTATGGACATACATGTTCTATGTTTTGAGCATACATCTAAGACTGGAATTGGCATGTCGTATGGTAACTCTACATTTAATCTTTTGAGAAACTCACCAACTGTTTTCCAAAGTGATTACAGCATTTTACATTCTCATCAGCAATTTATTTGGATTCCGATTTATCCACATCTTTATCACATCTTTATCAACACTCGTCTGTCATTTTTATTATAGTCATCTTACTAGATGTGAAGTGGTACCTCATTTTAGTTTTGATTTGCAATTCCTGAGTGACTAATGAGGCTGTGTCTCTTTTTATGTGCATATTAGACATTTGTGTATTTATTTAGGAAAATGTCTATTAAAATATTTTGTCCAATTTTTAAATTGGGTTATTTGACTTTATTATTGAATTGTAATGATTGTTTAATATATTGTGGACAATAGACCATTAGATATATATTATTTGCAAAGGTTCCCCCCCCCCCATTCTGGGTGCTGTCTTTACTTTCTTAATAGCATCTTTTGAAGAACAAAGTTTTTAAATTTGGATAAAATGTAATTTATTTTTTCTTTGGTTTTGTCATTGTATCTAAAAATATCATTGCATAATCAAAGGCCACAAAGATTTACACTTGTTTGTGGGTTTTTTTTTAATCTACTTGTTAAATAATTTTAGCTTTTATGTTTAGGTCTTTGATCCATTTTGAGTTAATTTTTGTATTTGATTTGAGGAAGGTGTCCAATTTCACAATTTTCTATGTGACTCTTTAGCTGTTGCAGCATCATTTGCTGGAACAGCAAAACAAAATTATTCTTTCTCCTTTGAATTGCTTTGTGGAAAATTAGTTGATCAGAAATGTATAGACTTATTTCCAAATCATTAATTTTATTCCATTGATCTGTATGTATATACTTATGTTAATATTACATGACATGGTTTGGCTGTGTCCCTATTCAAATATCATCTTGAATTATAGTTCCCATAATTCCCATGTGTGGTGAGAGGGACCTGGTTGGAGGTAATTGAATCATGAGGGCAGTTTCCCCCATGCTAGTCTCATGATAGTGCTTAAGTTCTCATGAGATCTCATGGTTTTATAAGGGGCTTCCCCTTCACTCAGAGCTCCTTCTCTCTCCTGCTACCTTGTGAAGAGGTGCCTTCTGCCAAGGTTGTAAGTTTGCTGAGGCCACTCCAGCCATGCAGAACTGTGAGTCAATTAATTTCTTTCCTTTATAAATCACTCAGTCTTGGGTATTTCTTCAGAGCAGTGTGAAAACAGAATAAAACAGTAAATGGTACTGGTAGAATGGGGTGCTATCTTAAGGATACCCAAAAATGTGGAAACAACTTTGTAACTGGGTAACAGGTAGAGATTGGAACAGGTTGGAGGGCTCAGAAGAAGACAGGAAAATGTGAGAAACTTTAGAACTTCCTAGAGACTTGGAGGACTCAGAAGACAGGAACATGTGGGAATGTTGGATACTTCCTAGAGACTTGTTGAATGGCTTTGACCAAAATGTTGATAGTGATATAGACAATAAAGTCCAGGCTAAGGTGGTATCAGATGGAGATGAGGAACTTGTTGGTAACTGGAATAAAGGTGACCCTTGCTATCCTTTAACAAACAGACTGACAGCATTTTGCCCTGCCTTAGAGATCTGTGGAAATTTGAACTTCAGAGAGACGATTTAGGGTACTTGGGGGAAGGAATTTCTAAGCAGCCAAGCATTCAAGAGGAAGCAGAGCATAAAACTTTGGAAAATGTTCAGCTTGACAGCGCTATAGAAAAGATAAACACATTTTCTTTGGAGAACTCCAAGCCGGCAACAGAAGTTTGCATAAGTAATGAGGCGCAGAATGTTAACCACCAAGACAATGGGGAAAATGTCTTCAGGGCATATCAGAGACCTTTACAGCAGCCCCTTCCAGCACAGGCCAGGAGGCCTAGGAGGGAAGAATGTTTTCCTTTCATGCTCTGTGCATCCTCTACTCTGTGTCCCAGCTGCTTCAGCTCCAGTTGTGGCTAAAAGGGACCATTGTTCAGCTTGGGCTGTTGCTTCAGAGGGTGAAAACTCCCAGACTTGCCAGCTTTTATGTGGTGTTGAGCCTGTGGGTGCACACAAGTCAATAACTGAGGTTTGGGAACCTCTGCCTAGATTTCAGAAATGTATGGAAATGCTTGGATGTCCAGGCAGAAGTTTGCAACAGGTTCAGAGCCCTCATGGAGAATCTCTGCTAGGGCAGTGCAGAAGGGAAATATGGGGTTGGAACCCCACACAGAGTCATCTTTGGGACACTGCCTAGTGGAGCTGTGAGAAGAGGGCCATTGCCCTCCAGACCCTAGAATGGTGGATCAACTGACAGCTTGCACTATGCACCTGGAAAAGCCACAGACATTCAATGCCAGCCCATGAAAGTAGCCAGGAGGAGTTTTGTACCTTGCAACACCACAGAGGCGGAGTCATCCCAGGCCATGGGAGTCTACTACTTGCATCAGTGTGACACAGATGTGAGACATGGAGTCAAAGAAGAACATTTTGGAACTTCAAGGTTTAATGATTGCCCTGTTGGATTTCAGACTTGCATGGATCCTGTAGCCTCCTTTTTTGACCAATTTCTCTCATTTGGAATGGGTGTATTTACCCAATGTTTGTACCCCTGTTGTATCTAGGACGTGACTAACTTGCTTTTGGTTTTACAGGCTCATAGACAGAAGGGACTTGCACTATCTCAGATGATATTTTGAACTTGGACTTTTGGGTTAATGCGGGAATGAGTTAATAATTTTGGGTACTGTTGGAAGGGCCTAATTTTGTTTTGAAATATGAGGACATGAGATTTGGGAGGGGCCATGGGTGGAATGATATGACATGATGTGATGATATGAATGAAATGATTTGACGGTGTCCCCACCCAAATATCATCTTGAATTTTAGTTCCCATAATCTCCATGTGTGGTAGGAGGGACCAGGTAGGAGGTAATTGAATCATGGGGGCAATTTTCCCCCATGAGAATGTTTATTCTCATGATAGCAAATTTTCACAATAAGGGGCTACCCCCTTCACTCAGGACTCATTCTACCGCCTTCCTGTGAAGAGGTGCCTTCTGCTAAGATTGTAAGTTTCCTGAGGCTTCCCCAGACATGCAGAACTGTGAGTCAATTAAACCTCTTTCCTTTGCAAATTACCCAGTTCTGGGTATTTCTTCATAGCAGGATGAAAACAAAGTGATACACCACATAATAGTGATTACTGTAGCTTTATATTAAATTTTGAAATCAGGAAATGGGAACACTTCAACTGTGTTGTTTTTCAAAATTTCTTTATTCTGAATGTCTTGCATTTCCTTACGAATTTTAGAATCATACTGTCAATTTTTACAAAAAACCCAGTTTGAGATTTGCTAGGAATTATGTTGATTATGTAGATCAACTTGAGGATCATTTATTTTTAAATCATTTTACCTGGCCTGATTTATCCCTTAGCTAAATTATTTAAATTAATTACAATGTTATTATGTAGGAATGAAAGGAGATAACTTGAGAAGAAATAAAATGAAGTAAAATGGTTGTAAAGGATGGTCAGGAATATACTTCAGCTAGAGCAATAGTTTCCAAATGTTTATGGATCACTGGTTCCACTGTGAAAAATCATCTTTTCCAGGATCAAAATGGGGTATACTAAGTGACTTTTTTATTCAGAAATTATATTTTTCTTGCTTTTGGTGTTACGATGTTTAGTGTTTCTTGTTTAATGTTATGATTTTAATCTTAAAATCGTACTATGTTGAAATAGCATATTTTAATTTCATGATATTTTGAGCTCCTTATCTGTTTGATATATTTTTATTTTCTCTTCTAAGTGGCTTAAAAGCTTCAAATTCTGGAATCTATCTATTAGAGATATCAAAATAATCTCTGTATCAGTCAAGGCTCTTAGTTGTATGAAACAGAAAATAACTCTGGATAATTGAAAAAGAGAAAGAATTCATTAGGAAGATACTGGATAGTTCATTAACTCTCTAGGAGGGGGTTAGAAAACTATGGCAGGGAGCTTCCATTGTCACTCTGCTGGTCACATATTGTAATTAGAGCCTACACCACAGGAAGTTTCCGGAAAGGCTCTCATAGTCACATTTTGAGAATATGAATATGCCACCATATTACAGTGTTAAAACCTGGAGCTTACAATGGAAACTTTTTAAAGCTCCAGTTTAGTCTAAAGCTCTTTGTGATCATTCAATTAAATTAGACGAATGTGCATTGACCACCCACTATGAGCACTTGGCCAGGTTCCGATCATGAACTGTGCTATGTTTGATTTGGCTTGCAAACAACTTAGACATATTAAATGTGTTTCCTTGCCTACCACTGAATGAGGAAGGGGGACTCTCCAACTTTGTTGGGCTTTGATATTAAACAGCACATCCCTGAGAGCCCTGCTGCACCTGATATATACAGAGAGAATAGGAAAAAGGAGAATTATAATCAGACTTCTACTGGCTGTGCTTAAGATCAACGAATCAGCAGAGTGCCAATCAGCGCATTTCTGCAGAAGCTTGAGATGGGAACTTTCCTTTTCTCACAGCAAGATTACTGGTTTGCGGGAAACAAACAACCCTTGCACGCCTTTCCAACCTCTAGTGTCCCCACTTCAAAATAAAGCAAAAAATAAAAAACAAACACACACATACAACAAATAGGAAGTTCAAAAGTGGTCTCCTGTGGTGTTAAATATAAGGAATGTGTTTAAGACGTTGCACTTAGGAGTTCTTTGTGGCAGGCAGACAAACCAGGTAATGCAGCAAAACAGTCAACACTTACAAATTTGTTTATGTGTTATGGTAAAGGTCTTAGGCAAGAAGCATTGTGTGTTGATGGCAAACTTACCTTGTGTTTCATGTTATGTACACAGATTTTTTGTGGTTCCTGAGACTACCTTTGTCCATGTCAAAATAAAATCTCTGTTGGTAGTATTAATATAAACTCTTTGTCATGGGAACACAAAATGTCTGAGAGAGTTATAGTGGTTTATTTTTAAATGATACACAGTGTAACAAGTTTGGGCTTATTATTTTTAGTAAGTAGCACTGTTACATTAAATTTGTTTTGTTATCATACACAAATACTTAAAAAGTAAAATTAATTCTTGACTTTTTACACAAAATAATTTTAAGATATTCTAAAGTTAAGCAATTTTTAATATGCAGTAAAATTAACTTAGAGGAAGTTATTTAGAGAAAATGTGAATATTTTCTAACTGAGTGCATTTGGGGTAGAAAAAATAAGTGTTAGGATATGTTTTCCATTGTTGTATGTGCAAGTACATATGAGGGTGTTTGTGCATGCACGCATCTATGGTAGGGTAGTGATGACAAGATGCTTTTTTAAAAATAAAAGATTAAAGGCCCTTAGTAAGTGTACTAGTTACCTACTGCTGCATAACAAATTACCCCAATTAACTAATTAAAACAAGAAACATTTATTATCTCACAGAGTTGAGAGGGTCAGGAATCTGGGGCAGTTTAGTTTGGTGATTCTGGCAGTGAGTCTCTCAGGAGGTTACAATCAAGATGTCAGCTGGGCTTATGTTCATCTGAAGACTTGGCAAGGCATGGAGAATTCACTTCCAAAAAAGCTCATTCAACATAGCTGCTGTCTGGCTGCTGTCCTCACTGGCTGTTGGCGGAGGCTTCACTTTCTCTCCATATGGACCTCTTCATAGTGCTGCATGAGTGTCCTTGCAACATGGCAGCTCGCTTCTCATAAACTAAGCAATCCAAGAATCCGAGTAACATAGATGCCACAATGTCCTTTATCATCTAGTCTTGATAGTCACACTCAATATTCTCAATATTCTATTGAACACATAAATCAGATCTATCCAATGTGGTGGGAGCTATGTAGGCCATGTCAACGAAGAAGTTGGGATGCTGTGGGGCCATCTTGGAAGCCAATTTGTTATAGCGAGTATAAAGGTTTTAACAGAGGCTTAAGAGCCTTTCACCTTGCCAGGTTACCTATTTTTGCCTAAAGTTAAGAGGCTCTATGTTAGTGTGTTAGTCAGGTTTTCCTAGGGGGACAGAGCTAATGGGATCTATATCTATATCTATATCTATATCTATATCTATATCTATATCTACATCTATATCTATATATATGTGGGGAGTTTATTAGGTATTCACTTACACAATCACAAGGTCCCACAATAGGCTGTCTGCAAGCTTGAGAAGCAAGGAGAGCCAGTCCGAGTCTCAAAACTGAAGAACCTGGAGTCGGATGTTTGAGGACAGGAAGCATCCAGCATGGGAGAAAGATGTAGGCTGGGAGGCCAGGCCAGTCTCGCCTTTGCACTTTCTTCTTCCTGCTTTATGTTCACTGGCAGTTGATTAGATTGTGCCCACCAGATTAAGGGTGGATCTGCCTTCCCCAGCCCACTGACTCAAATAATCTCCTTTGGCAACATCCTCACAGACACACCCAGGATCAATACTTTGCCTCGTTCAATCCAATCAAGCTGACAGTATTAATCATCACAGTTGGTGTATTGGATCTTACTGTTTTGCTGAAAGAAAAAAAGAAATAATCAGTGTTCTAAACCAGGCTAGGTTACACAACTGATCATATTGCACTATTGAAATGAATGGCATATAGCTCTGGTTTCCTCAAATTATAAAATAATTGTTTATCAGCTGTGAAAAACAATATTGCCAAACATTCACATGATTGAGGTATTTTTTTAATATAAGATGGTTGAAACGACAGGACACAGTGTCCATCTTTTGACATATCTTTAGTATTTTTAAAACATAACTATAATTTTCTAATAAATATGTATTAATCAAAAAAGGAAATAGAAGCAGCAGAAAGAACTGAGTGTTACATGCCAGAAATCTATACTTTTATTCGTGATGCTCACAGCTGGAAGATATAACTAGTTAGTTGTCCAACTAGTTGATCATTGTTATAATTTTAGAGTAGAAACAAAGAACAAAACTGATAAAACTATCTGCTGTGCTTAAATTTGCATTCATTAAATTTGGGGATGATTTCTTTTTATTCTTTTTATTCTCAAGTGTATACATTTTATTCCAAACGAGTAAAAAACAAAACAAACATACCTTTATTATGTTTTCCAACATAATAGGTTCTCTTTTAGTTATAAATATTTATAATTTTAAATTTTCCCAATTAGTTTTTAGTACATTTAGAGCCATTGCGACCCACAAAAATGGTCTTTAAAAATATTATATTAAAATATTGGGGAATAACACACTAGGCTTAATACCTGGGTGATTAAG
This sequence comes from Mandrillus leucophaeus, assembly GCF_000951045.1. Lineage (NCBI taxonomy): Eukaryota > Metazoa > Chordata > Mammalia > Primates > Cercopithecidae > Mandrillus > Mandrillus leucophaeus. The sequence goes on along the minus strand of NW_012103188.1, from coordinate 1,898,676 downwards.
TAATCTGTATGGCAAACTCCCACAACACAAGGTAACCTATGTAACAAACCTACACATGTACCCCTGAACTTAAAATAAAAGTTATAAATAAATAAGTTAATTAATTAAATAAACAAGTAAAGGAATAGGGTGTGACATCTGAAGAAATTTTTTAAAAAGTCCGGGCGCGGTGACTCAAGCCTGTAATCCCAGCACTTTGGGAGGCCGAGACGGGTGGATCACGAGGTCAGGAGATCAAGACCATCCTGGCTAACACGGTGAAACCCCTCTCTACTAAAAAATACAAAAAACTAGCCGGGCGAGGTGGCGGGCGCCTGTAGTCCCAGCTACTCGGGAGGCTGAGGCAGGAGAATGGCGTGAACCCGGGAGGCGGAACTTGCAGTGAGCTGAGATCCAGCCACTGAACTCCAGCCTGGGTGACAGAGCGAGACTCCGTCTCAAAAAAAAAAAAAAGAAATTTTTAAAAAAGTATTTAATTTCAGAATTTTAAAATAGTCCTTCATTTGGGGAGGGGTGTAGATATCTGAGATCCAGGGTAAAAGTGTTTTAAATAGTGAGCAGCTGACCCGCGGCTAGCTAGAATGGGTTCATACAGAGATTCAGGATAACCAAGCTTGAAGATATGTTTTTATTCAGTAAAGACATTATTTCTTGGACTTACATTGTTCATGTCCTATTTCTTAATACATGTTGGATTTTATTTGATGTATCCAATTTATCAATAATACATAGAAATATGTGGCCTTTGTTATTTACACTGAACCAAAAATGCCAGCAAACTTTAACAAATATATTACTTTAACTCTTGCAAGTACACTCATAAATTCCTCTTACCACTCAATACCTCCGCCATCTAATTCAGTTTTGCTGCAAGAATCCACCATGCAGAATATCTTTATATTTAAAAAGAATAGCAACTTATTTGCCAGCTCTTTCTATTGTAAAAAATAACTAGAGAATAGGGGTAATGGTGTGTTTCTGGAAAAAAAATTGCAGGACAATCTGACTTTTCTTTTCTCTCTGTTCTCTTACTAGAGAAAAGATAAATTGGGAATAAAATATCTATTTCTATGGGAAAGAGTCTCATAATAAAACAACTCTTTAGAGAGGACACAAAAATGGCCTAACAATCTTGAAAGAGTTCTTTTAAACTCTATTACATTCTGAAGTATTATTTCTAAATGGAAGCTTTTTCTTGCTTGATAGCTTTGATTTTCCAATATTGTATATGATTGCTTGCCTTACTGTGTAAATTCAAATTTCAAAAGGAATTTTATTTTTCTCTAAGAATATTCAGGTTGTGTTTTCTTTCTTGTTTTAACCTTGATTTCATTTTTAGTCAGAATATTAACATTTTTAGAGCATGACTTTAAGACATTTGGATAATTCTTTTATCTACCTTGACATGATCTTATTGATGATAAAATATGAAAGTATTTTTGCTTAATGGAAGAAATGAAAGTTTAAAGTGGTTTCAGGCCGGATTTGTTGGCTCATGTCTGTAATCCCAGCGTTTTGGGGGACCGAGGTAGGTGGATCACTTGAGCCCAGGAGTTTGAACCAGCCTGGGCAAAATGGCCAGACCCCTATCTCAACAAAAAATACAAAAGTTAGCTGAGTGTGCAGGTGCACGCCTGTAGTCCCAGCTACTCTGGAGGCTGAGGTGGGAGGATCACTTGAGCCTGGGAGATGGAGGTTGCAGTGAGCTGAGATGACACCGTTGCACTCGAGCCTGGGTGAGAGTAAGATCGTGTCTCAAGGAAAAAAAAAAAGGTGTTTCAGTTGCATTGCATGCATTGTAAGTTACTCAATTTTATGACTTTTTAGTACTGCTTATCACCATAAAATGAGTTTCATATTGTTAAACATTATTCATAATAGATATAAAACTTTTATCCACAAAAAGGAAAAAATTTCTAAGATTTTGATTTAAACACTACTTACTTTAAAATGTATGCAGCCTCAAATAAAGCAGGAATATTTCTGAGATGTTAGTTAAGTCTTTCTTGATCAAATGTTTTGGATCTAATTAATTCCAGAAGGATCATCTAACATAGATCTACTGTAAGTTGAATTTTTTCTGTGTTAGCAAATATAACAATTAAGATGATGATAAAAAAAGGATACTTCAGAATGAGCAATGTCTGAATCTGGTTGAAATTTTCATGGTTCATTCTTCTAACTGAAAGTTACCTACAGTATATTTGGGGTTAAAGAGAAAGGGAGCATATGTGGTCAGTCATAGTTTCTGGTTAGACCTTGCAAAGTCTTAATAGGCTATACTGAGAAATTTTATCTTCTGTATGATGAGATTGGCATTTTAAGAAGTTTGCTCTGAAGTTGTATGGAGAAACAATTAAAGGCTGGAGGGTGATTGAAGGAGACATATTAGACAACCATTATAGTACTTCAGGTAGGAGGTGACAACTGTTTGGACCAGGATGGTGGCAGTGGGTGTGGAGATAAGACCATAGATTCCTTAGAAGCTAAAATTGGTGGAAATTTGGAGATAGATTTGATGTAAGGGAAGAAAGAGACGCTCAAGATCGTTTCCAAAGCGTTAATTTTATATAGCTGGGTTGCTAGTCCTGCCGGTCATTGAGAGGTGGCTCCTGTGTTACAGACCAACAGCGTAGGTTGAGATCCCAGTCAGGAAGACTCTACACAAAAAAGAATAAAGTGGCTTTTAATATTAATTCGCTTTTGGCTAAGTTTTCAAAATGCACCTGTATTGCTACCATAACATATGAGAAGTTCATGGGCTGTTCTGGAATTTCCAGATTTTTTTTTTTTAAACTGAATTGATTAATTAGTTCAGGAAGACAATGATGTTGATTATTTTCGTTTTTATCAGAATAACTGGCTGTTTATCTGCACTGAGGCTTAGTATTCTTTCTAGAAATGGCAAACAGATCCTATCCATTCCTTGTTGTTGTACTTTCTTTTAATGCCCAAAATAAAGTTCAGAAGATTTCTTGACATAGCTAGATAATTATTGCTTGCCAGGGAATCATTAAAAGTTTTCTCAGAGCAAGAAAATAAACTGCATTTTAAATAGTATGGTTTTTAATGAGCCTGATGTTGGTGGATGGGTTCTGTCTTTAAAAG
>NW_012103188.1:1888874-1894653 GCF_000951045.1 Mandrillus leucophaeus | reverse complement strand
CTTGCTTGATAGCTTTGATTTTCCAATATTGTATATGATTGCTTGCCTTACTGTGTAAATTCAAATTTCAAAAGGAATTTTATTTTTCTCTAAGAATATTCAGGTTGTGTTTTCTTTCTTGTTTTAACCTTGATTTCATTTTTAGTCAGAATATTAACATTTTTAGAGCATGACTTTAAGACATTTGGATAATTCTTTTATCTACCTTGACATGATCTTATTGATGATAAAATATGAAAGTATTTTTGCTTAATGGAAGAAATGAAAGTTTAAAGTGGTTTCAGGCCGGATTTGTTGGCTCATGTCTGTAATCCCAGCGTTTTGGGGGACCGAGGTAGGTGGATCACTTGAGCCCAGGAGTTTGAACCAGCCTGGGCAAAATGGCCAGACCCCTATCTCAACAAAAAATACAAAAGTTAGCTGAGTGTGCAGGTGCACGCCTGTAGTCCCAGCTACTCTGGAGGCTGAGGTGGGAGGATCACTTGAGCCTGGGAGATGGAGGTTGCAGTGAGCTGAGATGACACCGTTGCACTCGAGCCTGGGTGAGAGTAAGATCGTGTCTCAAGGAAAAAAAAAAAGGTGTTTCAGTTGCATTGCATGCATTGTAAGTTACTCAATTTTATGACTTTTTAGTACTGCTTATCACCATAAAATGAGTTTCATATTGTTAAACATTATTCATAATAGATATAAAACTTTTATCCACAAAAAGGAAAAAATTTCTAAGATTTTGATTTAAACACTACTTACTTTAAAATGTATGCAGCCTCAAATAAAGCAGGAATATTTCTGAGATGTTAGTTAAGTCTTTCTTGATCAAATGTTTTGGATCTAATTAATTCCAGAAGGATCATCTAACATAGATCTACTGTAAGTTGAATTTTTTCTGTGTTAGCAAATATAACAATTAAGATGATGATAAAAAAAGGATACTTCAGAATGAGCAATGTCTGAATCTGGTTGAAATTTTCATGGTTCATTCTTCTAACTGAAAGTTACCTACAGTATATTTGGGGTTAAAGAGAAAGGGAGCATATGTGGTCAGTCATAGTTTCTGGTTAGACCTTGCAAAGTCTTAATAGGCTATACTGAGAAATTTTATCTTCTGTATGATGAGATTGGCATTTTAAGAAGTTTGCTCTGAAGTTGTATGGAGAAACAATTAAAGGCTGGAGGGTGATTGAAGGAGACATATTAGACAACCATTATAGTACTTCAGGTAGGAGGTGACAACTGTTTGGACCAGGATGGTGGCAGTGGGTGTGGAGATAAGACCATAGATTCCTTAGAAGCTAAAATTGGTGGAAATTTGGAGATAGATTTGATGTAAGGGAAGAAAGAGACGCTCAAGATCGTTTCCAAAGCGTTAATTTTATATAGCTGGGTTGCTAGTCCTGCCGGTCATTGAGAGGTGGCTCCTGTGTTACAGACCAACAGCGTAGGTTGAGATCCCAGTCAGGAAGACTCTACACAAAAAAGAATAAAGTGGCTTTTAATATTAATTCGCTTTTGGCTAAGTTTTCAAAATGCACCTGTATTGCTACCATAACATATGAGAAGTTCATGGGCTGTTCTGGAATTTCCAGATTTTTTTTTTTTAAACTGAATTGATTAATTAGTTCAGGAAGACAATGATGTTGATTATTTTCGTTTTTATCAGAATAACTGGCTGTTTATCTGCACTGAGGCTTAGTATTCTTTCTAGAAATGGCAAACAGATCCTATCCATTCCTTGTTGTTGTACTTTCTTTTAATGCCCAAAATAAAGTTCAGAAGATTTCTTGACATAGCTAGATAATTATTGCTTGCCAGGGAATCATTAAAAGTTTTCTCAGAGCAAGAAAATAAACTGCATTTTAAATAGTATGGTTTTTAATGAGCCTGATGTTGGTGGATGGGTTCTGTCTTTAAAAGGCCAGGCGCGGTGGCTCATGCCTGTAATCCCAGCACTTTGGGAGGCCCAGGTGGGCAGATCAGGATCTCAGGAGATCGAGACCATCCTGGCCAACATGGTGAAACCCTGTCTCTACTAAAATACAAAAAATTAGCCGGCCGTGGTGGCACGTGTCTGCAGTCCTAGCTACTTGGGAGGCTGAGGCTGGGGAATTGCTTGAACCCGGGAGACGGAGGTTGCAGTGAGCTGAGCTGACACCATTGCACTCCAGTCTGGTGACAGAGTAAGACTCTGTCTCCAAAAAAACAAAACCAAAAAAAGAAAAAAAAGAAAAAGAAAAAAGTTTCTCCTTTTCTTTGCTACCTCTATCACCTCTTCCCCCAATAAAAAATAGGCCGCAGCACAACCCTTAGGAAAAATATTCCTTAGTATCTCTTTTTAAAGCACTTTTGCTCCCTTGCCACCTAGAAAGAAATAGATGTGGGGTCAGGCAATGTAGAGGAAGTTGTAGAAGGAGGAATCATTACCTTTACTTTTTTTTTTTTTCTATGGGAATTCCTTCCCTCTCATTAACCTCTGCAATTTAACATTTGTACCAAGCTATGAAAAATGAGCTAACTATTATTTTCACCCCAAAGTGAAGAATCTCAAGGTCCACTCACAATTGTGGAATAGAATGAAACAGATGAGTTTGGATTATACTGTCTGGCTTCATTCAATGAACTTGGTCCAACATTTTTCAGGTTCTTCTAAATCCTCCTTTATTTGTCTTTTTAGAAAGGCTAGTTTATCCAGTAATTTGAACTATGCAATAATTTTCTCTGCTTCGTTTCTATCTTGTGAAAGGCTAAGCTAATTTATATTGCACTTTTTGGTCAGTGTTCAAGTAAATCTTTTCAAACCTGTGTCCTATATTTCAATAAAAAACGTTGTTTGAGATCTGACTTGGTGGACTCTCTTTCCATCACTCACAAGGCATTCTAATTGACAATCTGTCTTTTCTGAAATTCAAGTCTTTAGCTCCAACTTCAAACCATGTGTTCTTTTCTGCTTCCTTCCATTTTTATGTAATTACTATTTGTAATAAAATGGAAAAAATTAATTAACAATTAACAATTGTTACAAGTTTCAGTGACCTTGTAACAATTTTCAAAGCCCTCTTAGTGAAGAACTTAACATTTATTTGAGAAGAGTCAACTGTATATTGCTGGTGGAAGAGGATGCTGAATAACTAGTATATGAATTGAATCATTACGCAAATTGAGGAATAAAGGATTTGTTTGTTGCCTCAGAGAAGACATGAGGGAGACAGAAAGAGGGAAAGAAGAATCAGTGAACTACTGCAAAGGCATGTAACCTCTACTTGTCATGCAGTCTTAGTTTTGGCACCTCCTCCTCCAAAAACAAAATGAAAAACAAACAAAGAGAAGAACAGCAACAACAAAATGAACACAAGGCCCTGAGACAAAGCCTTAGGCAAAGGTAGTTATTGGGAAGAGATTTTAGTAGACAATCGTGAAGAAGTGGGGATGTGAGACAAGGAAAGGGAAAAGCTAACAAAAGATGCATTAAGTCTGTTACTGCTGTGGAATTCCACATTTTTAGAAACAGTAATGTGTTTCAGAGTGCTCCACTGGAGGCCAAGGTTGATGAGGAGGCTGGGGTATCTCCTAAAACACATTTCCCATTGGTTTAGAGTTGCCTGTGTCTCTGTCCTACTCAGCTCTTATTCTTCAGGATTGTGCCTATGGGCGGCAGAGCAAGCTTTTTGATGCCAGAGACTGCACAGAGCCCTCCAACAACTGCCTCTTCTCTCCATGTAGATCTTGAGTACAGGTTACTGAAATCATGATATGCTTAATGTGAGGGGATATTATGTGGAAACTGATGAAGTGACTAAATTGTTTCCAGGGTGTCTCAGGGCAAGAGATTGAACTATCATGGTGGAGACTGAGAAAATCATGACCAAAAAACGTTGCAGGAACTGGTGGAATCTGTTGGGAAGGACTTAAACTGTCACAAGCTAAAAGATTGGGGTTCAGCTACAAATTTGATCTCTGAGAGGTAAGAGATCTTGACATAAATCAACAAATTCCACAAATCCCAAAGCTAGGGAGTCTTATGAATAAGACAAATAACATAAATGTGTGAAGCAGTTTTTAAAAAAACCCAAGATTTCAGTATTTCATTGTTAGAGACATGAGTTAATGTTTTAAAAACATTTCTCCAAATACTCATCTCCAAGGCAATTAGAAGCCATGGGTATTGTATGGTCCTGGAGAGGACAGACTGTTTTAAATGAGCAGCTGCTACTTAGCACTAGTAGATTCAACTGAAATCATGTCTATAAACTCAGGATTTTTTTATTTTTTAATTTTCTTTCCTTTCTTTTCCCATTTTTCCATCTGTTCTCTTCCCTTCTTTCCCTGCCTATCTTCCTGCCTTTCTCTTTCTTTCTCCTTATTTTTCCTTCTTCCCTTCCTTCCTTCTTTCCTTTCTCTCTCGATTTTTGCTGTTTTTCTCTGATAGATATATTCCCAGTAACTAGAACAGAGGCTGGCCCCTATCAGAGCTCGGTGAACATTTGGTGAATGAAAGACTGGGTTACATGTGGGAATTCAGGCATAGTGTTATCCGATCTTAAGTTTTTTTTTTCCAAATATGTGAGATAGGAAACTGAATTTTTAGCTGACACATTCTGATTTTTCGGTGTTGGAAACCAGCTAAAAATGTTTAAGGATCCCATGGTTCCCATTTGATGGGTAAAATCAATACCAAGGAGAACTGCCAGTTTACCATATGGGCTCTAAGGAGTTTTGTGTGCATGTGTGTTTTTGTGTGTTAGCAAATTTGTCACTCATCTTCAAACTTTTTTTTTTTTTCCAGAGACAGGGCCTCACTCTGTAACCCAGGCTGGAGTGCACTGGGGTGATCATGGCACAACATGCCTGGCTCATTTTGTAAAATAAGTTTTTGTAGAGACAGGGTCTCACTATGTTGCCCAGGCTTGTCTGGAACTCCTGGATTCAAGCAATCCTACCACCTCAGCCTCATACAGTCATGAGCCACTGTGCCTAGCCCTCAAACTTTTAATCTTTATGTGTCACCCACGCATATCTAACAGAATCTCTAATACTAATCTCTACCTCTTAGACATAGAAGTTTTTAATTAATGATGATTTTGAGAATATATAGACTTATTACACATGCACATATAAAATTGTATACATATATAATGGTATATATATGTATACAGTTTTTAATAGGAAGAGGAGAAGCCAATACTGGTTCTGAAACTGTCTTCGGTAAGACTACCTGATGTTGTCAACTTGTGTCCTGTGTTGCTGAAGCCTAAAAGCTTTCAGAAAATTTATATTCAATATTCTCTCCTTCAGTAATTTTTCTCCCAACTCTAGTCTGTCTTGCCTCTCATCTCTCAATACCTACTGAGATTGCCATCTTTGGCATTAGCTTTTATAGTCTTTTTGTTGTTAAACTGTTTTATGTGTATTTGCTTTATTGTTTTTCAATACTATTTCAAGATTCACATAGGCTGGAACCATTTTAATTTTTCTCTCATATTTTAATCTATCATCAAGTATAGCATTGGGCTTATGGGGGTGTTCGACAGACATCAGTCAGAAGAAATTGCATCAATATCAGAACAGAGAGACACAATTTTTCAGAAAACAAAAACTTTTTCCCCTTGGTCTTTTCATCACTGTTGGAATCTCACCCATTTCCCATTGCTCTCAAACATGAAATATTATATTTGCCTTTGGTTCTTCAGTTTTTCTCCCTAAATTGATTTCAGTTTAATTCAATTTCTTCATTCTTCTTAGTGCCTGAGCTGGAACAATATCAGGCAGGAATTTTCAACTTAAT
>NW_012103188.1:1874042-1887914 GCF_000951045.1 Mandrillus leucophaeus | reverse complement strand
TTGCTAAATTCCAGAATATCAACTTAATTTTCAATGATAAACTTAATTATTGCACACTAAATTTTCATGATTGTTGAGGTTTCTTCTCTTGGCAGTTTGGATGGGAAGTCAGAGTATAATATAAGCCATTTATTAATTTTCTATTAGAAATTGTAAACAGAAATAATAAAAACTTCAAAATGCTTTTGATTAGCACATTCTTTCCTGCTTGCAGAACCACTTGAGAAGCCAAGTCATAATCAGAAGGTTGCTTGGTAAATATGGAATCAGAACAAGTAGCTTTAGATGACTCAGAAGTTTAATGGGCTGAGGCAAAGATTGCTTCCGAGCAACTCTTTATACCTGAGAGGCTTCCTAACAGTGTGTTCTGAAAGTTTGATAGGTAGAAGCTGTAAAAACTGTCATATAAAAGACGCAGGCAGCTTGTGTCTCTGAAGGGGTAAACATGAACACTCCTTTGGAGCTGATTGTTCCTTCACTCTGGGAAAACCTAACTGGGGCTTTAGTTGCACAAATGTAAAGCAAAAATCCCTTACGAATTATTCTTTGGAAAAATGTGATGTAATTGTTAACGTGAATGAAAACATTTTGAACTGTGAGGCTAAGCGTTCTGTTTACTGATGTATGTTTTTGCCCAAGCTTGTGCAAATTTGTCAGTGTCTACTAGCATCAGTTTTCTCTTCAATAAGATGGGGACAATGTTTATGAAGATTAAATAAGGTCATACAAGTCAACCTCTTAGAATGATGTCTCACATTTATTAAGTGGCTCAATATTAGTAATGATGTTTCTGAGAATGTCAGTACTCTTTAAAAGACACATTTTATTTTTCTGTCTTGATTGTGACTGCACTGTGCCAGAAAACTGAATTTTATTCTTCCCAGCTATGTGGGTATTTGGTTGCACAGAAGGCTGAGGAATATACTCCAGGTCAGATCCTGGTTTCTTGCAGGAAGATTGTGTATAAAGTACAGGGATGAAAGTGCAATGCAAAAAAGCTGTTGATTTCTTGCATATGATTAACGCAGATGGATATAGTAAGGCTGTGAGGTGATTGGCTGTTTCTGGAAGAGAGTTTTTTCTTATACTAATTTCCCTACTCACAAATACCTTGAGTAGGAGGAGATTGTGGGACAGAAAATTAGAAGAGGAGCTTTTAAATGAGATGGAAGGGAATTTTTGTTGTTGTTCTGGCTAAATGATTGGTGTCTGGACTTGGAGATGGGCTGGCATCCTCCTGAATTGGTGGAGGTAAATCAGCCATTATTCCATGAAATTAGGCTAGGGCTAAGGCCTATTGGGATTTGGGAAATAATGCTGTTCATGTACATTTATTGTCTCTTTTTCCATTGGAATGGGAGTTTGGGGTAAATTGTTGGTTAGCTATACTACATTCTCCAGCTTTCTCTGTAGTTAGATATTGCCATATGACTGAGTTCCCTCTAATGGAATGTGAGTAGAAGTGTTGAATTCCACTGCCAGGCCTGGCTCTCAAGCCTTTGGAGTATTTTACCATGCTCTTTTTCCTGCCTAACTAGCATGTCGATAAGCAGAGAGATCTTGGAACTCATGCATTGAAAATGGTAAATTGGCCGTCAGGCTAATCCCTGAATGGCTACATGGAGAAAAGTCAGCATTGGTCTGGAACCCCTACTCTCAACTTTCATATGAGAAAGACATATTTTTTAGGCCACTGAATTTTTGGTATTTTCTTCAAGCAATTTACCTTCTGTAAGAAACCCAGAAATTAATGTTTGGGCGGTAGTGCTACAGGCTGAAAAGCTGAAGAAATACATTACATTGTGGTAAAACATTGCGATTTATTAAAATTAATTCCAACTGTAACCTGGAATGCAGACCACATGCTCATATAGTTTTAGGTAAAGTGGTTGGAAAGTGCTCCATGTTTATAGGTGTTAGCTGCTATCCATTGCTTCAACTGAAGTATTACAAATTGGTTTGTGCACAAAGGTTGAAGGGACAGAGTCAGAGATGAAGGGCTTCACAGGGCTGGAAAAGCTAACTGCTCCTGGAACCCAAACAGGAAATAAGATGTAAAATAGCTTCAAATACAAAGACTCAATAAGATAAGTTAAATTAAGGCAATTAAGCTTGCAGCAAAAATCAGATGAAGGGTGATATGTTCCCACTCAACTGTTTCAGATGATTTCAAGGTAGCTCTCATTACATTCTCTCTCTCTATCTATCTCTCTCTTTCTCTCTCTCTCCAGGAAAGTTTAAATAAAAAGAGCAAATTGAAAAACTATGTCTAAAAAAACTATTTTGGGTGTGGCTACTGGCACCTGGAAAGGACAAGAAATAGAAAGGAAATCTACTTAGTTTTTGAGGGAATTGCACTGCTGAGAAAACCGTAATCTTCATCTGAGAAAGCTTTGACTCTGACCTGTAAAATAATCCTTAAACCATCAAACTGTCACAAACAAGAAGTGAGTTTCTGGGCCCTGCAACCCCGAAGCGGGACATACACTCTGATGATCATTACAGAGTGCAGTGAAAGACTTTAGAAAGGGAGGAACATCTCAGAAGCCAAATCCTGGTGTCTTTGAGGATCACAGACCAGAAAACTTCTCCCAGAAAGCAGAATCACACCTAATGTGGGGACTTTATTTAATACCGGGGCAGGGTCTTACACAATGCAAGCCCAGCAGGAATGTGCCATTTCAATGGACTATGATTGCTGTGTGTTTCCTATTGTCCCACTCTCCTTTATTAAATGGACTTTTTTTGTTGTGGGGGTGGGGGGAGCAAATTTAGGTTTACAGAAAAATTGAGCAGAAAGTACAGAGAGTTCCAATGTACTGTCTCATCTCAACTCCTGTTCACCAGTTTCACCTATTATTAATAAATTCTTCTAGTGTGATGCATTTGTTACAATTAATGAGCCAATATTGACAAAATATTATTGACTAAACTTCAGTTTCCATTAGGGTCCAAATTTTTTTATTGTATGTACTATGAGTTTTGACAAACGTATAATGACGTGTCGTCACCATTACAGTATCATATAGGGTAATTTCACTGCCCTAAATATTCCCTATGCTCCTTCAATTCATCCCTCTCTCACTCTCCCTCCTTTCTGCTGGCAACCACCAATCTTTTGACTTCTAGAATGTCACATAGTTGTAATCACACAGTATGTAGACTTTTCAAGTGGACTTATTTCACTTAGCAGTCTGCACTTAAGATTTTTTCCATGTCTTTTTGTGGCCTGATAGTTCATTTCTTTTTATCACTGCATAATGTTGCATTGTATGGATATACCACATTTATTTATGCCTTCAGCTTTTGAAGGGTATCTGATTGATTCCAGATCTATGCACTTTTAGCAGTACTCATTTGTGAGCATATAGTATGACAAAACATGATTGCTGCAACATGTAGTAAGTATATATTTACTTTTCTAAAAAACTGCCAACTGTTTTCCAAAGTAGCTGTACCATTTTGCATTCCCACCAGCAATGAATGAGAGTTTATGTGGCTCTGTGTATTCTCCCCCTTTTTAACAAACATTTTTATTGTGGCTATCCTACTCTATTAATGTATATTGACTGGGGCTTTGAGTCAATAATTTTAGTTAAAGGTCTCTGTTCCATGAAGAAAAATATCCAGCCCTGTAGAGAAACTTCTCCTGCTGGAGATCCTGGGCTTGGGACTGGATATGATAGCTGGAGAAGACTGAACTGTGTCCTTGGGAGAGAGTAAGTCTGTGAAGGGAAGGACACAGAAAAGGTTGCTGCCTAGACATTAGAAGGAGAACTCCACGCCCAAAAGCCTCAAGCAGGTGGCCAGGGATGAGAACTTAGAGGCATTGCTCTTAGCTAGCAGACTGGGCTCCCTGCTTCCTCCCTGCTTCCTTTAAATGGATTATCCAGGCATTTGCCTATGAAATTTAAATGCCCCGCACCCTATTCACTTACATAGACTGTGAGTTGACATGTTCCTTCTCTCTGTGTATGTGTGTCTGACTTTTCCTTCCGGCCTCATGGGACTTGGGGATGAAGGAAGTCTGCCCTCCTGACTCATCACACTCTCTCTGCCCGGGATCCGTAAGTAAAAATCTTTGAACTTGCTTCCTATTGTGGTGGTGTATTGAATTTGTGCCTTCCATCTGAAGAACGAGTGGCTGCCACAGGCAGGGTTTTCCCCAGGACACAGAGGGCAACGTCGGGTTGGGCTTTCAGGGTCAGAACAATGTTCAGGCAGGCATAAAGTGGACATGGGTCAGACAAGAGCCACAAGAGCACCTTCCAGTCTCAACAAGTTTCTTGTGTGAGAGACCCCTAGTTGTGGGTTGGGCAAGTAGGCATTAGGCCATCTGACAGGCAAAAGAAGAATCTTGCGCAAGGCACACTGTAAACACCTGTGTCCAGCTCTCCTGCATTTCCTGTTAGAGCAGGGTCACTAGCAGCTGCTGTAGCACTGGAACTCCAGTTTAACTGGGGGCTCTGTTTTATCTGTGTCAGAGAGATAGACTGTGGTGGAGAGGACTATCTGACCCTCACAACCTTTTGTCTTTTGCATCCACCGTAATTGAAGGGTTGGACCTACAGCTGGCCAGCTCTACTGTTTCCCAATCTGCACCACATTTAGGTATAGTCATGAGACAGTGCTCTTTTCATGGTATGTGAGTAGAAGTAATGTGTGCCACTTTCAAGGCTGGCTGTACGAACTTCTAGACATGCCCCTCCATGCTCTTTCTCACTTTTCTTTGGGCTACAATGGTGATAATGTAAGATGACTAGAGAGACATTCGAAGCCATATATTATGAATGGCCAAGCCTTGTTAGTCTGCGTTCCTGAATAATAGCATTGAGGGAGAACCATCCTGCTGACCTAAATTTTTCCCACTGGACTACTATGTGAATAAGTGATGAAGTTATCTTATATTTGAGCTAAGCTTGGTTCTATTTGTAGCAATAGTTTTGCTTATTTCAATAATCCATATGCATAATGTAAAGTACATCATTTTCTTCTCCTTCTAGGCTCTCACAATGCTTCATATCACCTAAAAAAAATGGTCATAGACAAGAGGTTTTGGTCTATGACCCTAAATTGACTGTTTTCTTTATTTCATTGACGGTCTGAGTGGCAATATAACACCAAAGTAGAGAAACTGGCATATAGGAGTTTCTTTGCTGTCAATATCTACCTATATTTAAATCTCTGGTTTTGTTAACTTAGGAAGATTTATTTAACTTTTTAAACTTAATTTCATTATCTGAATAAAGGGAACAATAGTATTTATTTTATAGGCTTGTTGTGGAAATTAATTGAAATAAATCATGTAAAATATTTAGCACACGATTTGGCATTTAGGTGCTCAGGCAACATTAGCTAGTAGCTAGTTCTTCATCCTGTGAGGTTGGGTTCTACACTCACATTTAGTGGAGAGACTTGATTTTAACGTAAACAAAAATTTTTCTGCTACTCTCATAGCCTCTAGGTGAAATAACTTCTGATTTTAGTAAGAGTGAGAAAATGAGGAAATATAAAAGATAGGGATTTTGTTTGATTTCCTGGGGGGAATCGCCAATTTCTCCAAATAAAGTACCATAATAGCACCTCCCATTGGGCAGAAAGTTTGTAAAGAGAACTGCTGAACCTCTTCATACACGAAAATCCAGCAGTTAGGGCAGATGCCAGAAACCGCACTAAGGGCGTAACACAATGAATTGCGAACGCGTACAAAGAGTTCAGCAACTGGCAAGAGCAATGAAAACTGCAGTGAGCATGTGCTGCATTGAAGTTATTGGTAGATTGAGTTCAGAAATCCAGCAGCAGCTAAAGTAGTGAAGACAATAAATAGTTTAAATTGGCAACCAACATGTTTTCCAAACACTTATATATACATAATGAGACCAATACAAGAAAAAGTGTGAAGGAGAGTGAATATGGGGTTGACTGGGATTCTGAGGGAGGTCACAAAGCTGAAATGCCTAGATTAACTGGACTATGCATCACTGCCAAGGGTCTCTGCAACACCCGCCCACCCCCTACTCCATGGCATCAAGGAAAAAACCCGAAGAGCAGAATAGCAAAGAACAATAAATCGAGTCTCACTCAGAATTGGTGGGTGAAAAAGTGAGGGAAGAGATTTTTCAACTTTCTAGGTAAGAAGTAATTGATGGTCAAATCCAAACTTAAAAAAATATTATACGATTTGCAAGGTAAATTCATTTAAGATGTTACTAAATATTCTCAATTAAATTCCTCCCTCTTATAATTCCAAATTCATAATTATTATGGGAAAGTATTCTATATTTAAAAACAACATATAATCTGGGCCCTCACATCAGTGTGGATGTTATAATAATGCCCAGTCAATGTTTGATTATATTGAGTTATATCCTTTATCACTTCTGAACCTATTAAGTAAGGGGGGATAGACTTTCACAATCAAAGTTGAATTTAGGTTCTTCTCCAGCCTACAAATCAAGGGATTATAGAAAATGTATCAAATTTAGGTATAGAAAAAGTCTGTAGGTGAAAACCTTGAACAGACAGCATAAATATTCTTCTTAGAATGTTATCTTTCTCTAAGGAATGTAAATTTTTAGAGATCAGAGACAGTCTTTGATCTTTTGTTTTGTTTTACAGCAGGACAGTCTGATAAACATTATTCTTGCTTTATCCATTCTATCTTATCTCCTACTGTTTCCCAACATGAAGCTTCCAGTCCAGGCAGGCTGGCTGCTCCCTTGATTTCACATTGGCCACCCTCCTTCTGGTTTCTGAGCCCACCTTCTGTGTTCACACCATTTTCAGTCTTTTTCTAATCGTTTTCATTTTTTTTCCTTTTCTACCAAAACCGTCTTCATTCCTCAGAGTCCAGCTTAAATCCTCTGACCTCTTTCCTATCATTGAGCTTCTGTAGCATATAATTCTTTGAGCCACACGGTTTAGCAAGTTATTTTATTTTATGACTATTTAATCATTTCATGTATGTAAATCATGTTATGCCAATAAGATGATAAGTTCTTTGAGTAAAGGACATGGGACTTCTTTCAGGCACACGGTAGACATTCAATGAATATTTATTGATTGATTGTTTAATATGCTTCCTAATGCACATAAGTTACTCTTAGGAAGTAATTATACAGTGGAACACTCTGGCTAGAAAAGAATTGATGCAGGAAGAAGTTGAGCAGAGAACTGGATAAAAGCAAAGCTTACATTAATGGTAGCAAATGACATGATTAACACCTTTTGTGGCAGCCTTGCAGCTTGAATTTGATAAAGGAAGTTAATTTCTCTAAAGAACCAAAAGCTAAATTGAATGATTGAATTTAACTCCATAGTGTAAGGCTCTGTTAGTCGATTTTAAAAAAGATGACATTTGAGCGTATTTTAAGTGTAATGCATCAATCTGCCATTGAGCTAATGAACTTCAAGTTAGAAATCACTGAGGAGGTTGGTGCAGATGACTCTTTCAAGTATCCTTGGGGAGGCAAGATGTGTAGGTAATTGAATAAAAATCTATCTTGACTGACCCCAATGACAACAATGTCCAACTAACATTACAAATCACCTGTAGTCTTTAATGAACTATTTTTTAATTGCTTTAAAAGTGTTAATGGGGCCTACAAGGGAGCAGAGCAGAGTGTTTCTTATTTGTCTATTCTTCATCAATAAAATGCATTTTTAGTTTTGTTTTTATCACTGGTAGTTTACAATTCACTTCAGTAGCTCTAGTTTAAATTTCATCAGAGAGGAAAATAGCACATTTGGTTGTCTTTACATTGCCTAATCTTTCTGTCTTTATGAATGCCTTGAGATTATGAGATCAAATTAGTTCAACCATAAAATGTAGGAATAAATGAGAAATTGGTGACTGTAAACTAATTAAAAGGAAAATAAAACAGAGAAACACCTTTTTCTATGAGTTCTAGTAGAATTCTATCCAAATTCACAGCTCAATTAAAATGTGATTTTCTGTTTTTCTAAAGGGAAACATAAATGTTTAGAGATTGTTATACAAATAATATATTATGAAAGAATCATAAAATGAATACAGTTTTGAGAAATGATGGAAATAGGTGTAACTGAACTGCATGAAAATAGGTAGAAATATTAATCAAAACACAAAATCAATAGAAGTTTTAAATTAATGCTTGATAAAATGTGGTCATAGAGAGAACATCATCAGAATCACTTGTAATGCTTGAAATGCAAGTCCCTTGGTACTCTGGTTTGAATGTCCACTCCAAAACTCATGATGAGATTTAATTGCCTTTGTGACCTTGTTAAGAGGTAAGACTGTTGAGGGATGATTAGGCTATGAAGGCTCTGCCTTCATGAATGGATTAATGTCATTGTCATGGGAGTGGGGTTATTATCTCAAGAGTGCATTGTTAAGAAAATGAGTTTAGCTTTCTCTGTCTCTGTTACCCAGGCATGTCCTTCTGCTTTATACCATGGAATGGTGCAGCATGAAGGCCTTTGCAAGATGTTGTCACCTTGATATTGGACTTTCCAGCCTCCAGAACTGCGAGAAACAAATTTTCTTTCCTGGCTGTTATAGCAACACAAAAAGGACTAGGACATAAGTAAGATGTCATACTCGAAATCTACTGAATCAGAATTTCTGAAGGTGAATCACAAAAGTCTACACTATAAAATAGAATCTTAGATGAATCTTTAAATGCAAAACTTTAAAAAATGTTAAATCCTACTTGACTTTTTCATTCTCAAATTTCAAAAATATGTCTAGAAAGATAAACATCAATCTACTTATAGTGTTAGCTTGTGACTGTAAGGTGGAAGTAGGGCAGCCTCTTACTTTTCAAGTACAGGTCTTTGAATTGTTCTTTTCCCCAAATCAGTCATTCTTTAATAATAAAGAAAATATGTGCAATTTGATGATCTCTGGTATTATGAGTTATGTTTTGTCTGTAGATTTCTCCCTCCCTCATCTTATGCTGGAAAGGGGCATATTGGGGAAATGGTGATGAGACAGTGAGGAGTTTAGTTTGAGGTTTCAGATCTAGGACAATTGATAATATCTGAGAGAGCTATTGGGAGGAGGAATGGAGTGAGAAACTTAGTCAAAATTCTTGATGGGTAGCCAAGAATCAAAATGTAGATACCAAATGCCAAAGCCAAGTTTAAGTGGTAGAAATGATGTAATAGATGCAGAATAGAGCAGGCATAAAAAACTGGGAAGAATGAGATCAAAGTAAGAAGAATCCAGAAAGATGACCACAATGAACAATGGATACTTCCCTTTAGGGGCTAACAATTTCTTAACAAAGGAATCCATCTAACTTAAAATTTTGGTGTTGAAGTCTTCAGGGGTCAGAGATGGTTCAGTCTGTGAAATCATGTTTTTCCATGATTTCTCTTTCTAAATAATTAATATAAATATTTAATTTAATTCATTTTCATTTTAAAGAGAGAACTGTATTACTTGGTGTAATGCAAATGCTTGAATTTACTACTGAAAGTCCCAATTATTGACAATAAATATTTCTGAATAAAAACTCGATGATTAGCAAGAGAGATATAAACAGTAGAACTTGAAGACATCCAAATAAGGAATAATCTTCATATATTCTGGTACATAATCTAAATGGCTAAATCTAGTTCATCTAAAAAAAGTTTCTAGGGGGAAAATATGTAAAGAACTTTTTATATTTTGACATTTTGAACTTCCTGTTTTTTACCCTATCACTCTCTCTGGGCCTCTGAATGTAGGTGTATGTGATGTAAAGGTTCTTGTGGGCCTAGAAAAAAAAAGGTTTGTTATATATGTGGGTCGCTGGCAATTTCTGCATCTTCCATTTCCACTCAGCTATGGTTGTCCCTAATCTTTATGTGAAGATACAAGCTTGCTTCGTTCCTAAATTCATGTTGATTAACACCAAGAACACATTTAGGATTTTGATCCACACAAATGAGGTATGATCTAGAAACAGTTTTGATGCTACTCACTCAGGATCTGATATGCCTAAAATGAATTTCTTGGACCTACTTGTCTACTTAGTCTGTACCTTCAATATAGGGCTCCTGAGTTGCTGCAACTCTGCCTTCATGTACTGCTAAGTACTAATTTCTTCCAGGAGTTAAGCCTTGTCCTGAACTCCTACTAAAATGGACCATAACACTTTGATTAACTTTTGATATTGCCCTATCATAAGGAAGTATAGCTTGTTCTTGTATAGTTATTACTCATTTAATACCTTCTGCATAGCCTTATAATCTGATATGAGAACCCAACCCTACAATAGACTTGAATTCAAGTCTTGCCTGCTTTCTTGAACCTTTGATCTGTGTCCTCATTTGACTGTTTAGAGTTTCTCAGACCTTGGTGGCTGCTGAAACAAACCATGGCCTCTTCGGGCACGATTGTTTAGACAGTGGGCCCACTTCAGGACTCTGCACTAAGGGAATGCCGGTTGTGTTCACTTATCTCTCTTTCTGGTCCTAGTTCCATCCTCTTGCCCACTGGTCATGTTACTTGGTCATTATGCTTGTTTCTAGATGAAACTTATTCAATAGTTAATGTCATTCAAAGAAATTTTGAGTTATATTTCCTAGAATACTGTGCCCAATAAAAGGAGTCTGTTTCTACAGGAAGAGTTACGTTTTTGAATTATAGACAGACTGGTAGAATTATCTCCTTTAAAATTCCCCAGAGCTTAGTAACCTCCAATCATTTGTGCAATAAAACTGATCTAACTGCATAAATATAGGAAAAAGAAAAAAAATTCCCCTGGGGAACCTCACCACCAGAAAGTATCTTTCCCTCTGGGCCAGATCTAGTGCTTTGGAAGAATTATGATATGAACTTCATGCCATTAGTTTTCAGAGACTGATGCAAACCTGTATTTACCCCTTTCCTAAGCAGTTTTTTGCTGTTTTGTGCTTTGCAAGATCTTTTGAGCACAGGATGTTTTATGCTTCAGCTCATTCTCACTCTGCATTTTTCAATACATACCTGGAATAGAATAAAACAAGCCATGAATACAATATATACAACTATTTTATTATATTCCATTACCATTGTTGTAGTTCCATTCTTCTTAGATACAAACATAGCAACAGCATTCCTACTTTAAGTCTACTTACTCTCTAACTGACAATCTCATGCTTTTGCTAGATGATTCCCAATAAGCTTTCGTAGTGTCACATATTCAAATTGAAACAATGCCACTGATAGCACTGCTTATTTGTGAAACTAATTATATTATTAAGTGCATTGCTTGCACTTTTGCATGGTGCTTCTCATCATTACAATGGAAGAACGTGTATAAATTCTATTCCTCTTTTTCCTTCTTTTATTAAAAAACTTGTCTTAGTGGCCGGGGGTGGTGGCCTATGCCTGTAATCCTAGCACTTTGGGAGGCCGAGGCAGGCAGATCACGAGGTCATGAGTTTGAGACCAGTCTCGCCAACATAGTGAAACCCTGTCTCTACGAAAAATACAAAAAATTAGCTGGGTGTGGTTGTGTGCATCTGTAATTCCAGCTACTCAGGAGGCTGTGGCAGGAGAATTGTGTGAACCTGGGAGGCGGAGGTTATGGTGAGCCAAGATCGCGTCATTGCACTACAGTTCAGGTGACAGTGTGAGACTCCATCTCAAAAACAAAACAAAACAAAAACAAAAACAAACACAAAACTTGTCTTATTTATTGACCTTGCGTACCTTGAACTGTTATGTAGACCCTATTCTCCTAACCTTTAACACAAGATGGCATTTCCAGACAAACTTTTCTGAATCTAGACCTTCTTTCCCTTATCTTCCTTTTGTAACCTGTTGGTCTATCTGTCTCCTTTACTTTACATGTGTTTAGTAGAGAATTAACATTTCACCAGAAAAGCCTCAAGGAAGTATTATTTAGGTTCTATGTGTCAGTACTTACCAAACTGTACGATACATTAATTTCATTTTACAAAGAAAAGAATATGAGCTTCATAGAGTTTAAAGTGACTTCCCCAAGACCAAATCATTAGCAAATGATAAAATCAGATTCAAAAAGTGGTCTTCTGATTTCAAGTCCAATTCTCTTTCAGTGATACTGTTCATTAATATGACTATTCTCTCATCAGCTGATCTGTTGGTGGGAAAGTAAGAGCATGAATTTATTAGCACTCATTGACATTTTAGGTAGTCATTTTATAGAGCTGCCGGACTCACTGAAGGATAGTAGCAAAAGCTTGAACTGTAATCCATAAATGTCTTCACTATCATCATGATTATTCTTTGCTGAGGTCTTGATCTAATTAAACTGTCATCACTCTGTTAAAGTATGGTTAGAGGGCATTTTATGAAGTTTAGTTAAAGGGGAAGAGAAAGTGAGGAATTAAATATCTGACAGAATAGTATCAAATTTATTTGTTGACACATAATTTTAAAGTCAAGCCATTTCTAGAAAAGAGCAAAAGACATTTTAGTGTGAAGTAAAGGGGATCCCACTAGGGAAAATATATATTTACACATAAGTCTGAAACTTAAAAATTCAAATGATAGTTTGATCTTTAAATTTCTCTTTCTTTGCTCTAATTTTTACAGAGGGAAGAACTATTGGAAAAAGTACATACTTATGACTATATATTTACATATTTGATTTGATGCAAGTATATATCTAAGGGTTCAGCCAGCACTGAAATTTCAGAGGAGTTAGTTTTGTTGAATATGTATTTTTAAATTAACTTTGTAGAAAGTTGAACCTAAATATACATATGTAATGTTTATTAAACCAAAATATCTATTAAACTAAGTTATGGTGTGGACTTAGTTCTGGATAGCTTATAGTCCTTTATTTGCTTATGTTTAATAGTTGATATGGTTTGGCTTTGTGTCCCCACCCAAATCTCATCTTGAACTGTAATCCCCAGTGTTGAGGGAGGAACCTGGTAGGAGGTGATTAGCTCATGGGAGCGGTTTCCCCCATGCTGTTCTAGTGATAGTGAGCAAGTTCTCATGAGATCTGATGGTTTTATAAGTATTTGGCAAGTTCCTTCTTTGCTCTCTCACTTCTCTCCTGCCACCATGTAAGACACACCTGCTTCCCCTTCTGCCATGATTGTAACTTTCCTGAAGCCTCCCCAGTCATGTGAAACTGAGTCAACTAAACTTTGTTTCTTTATAAATTACCTAGTGTCACGAATTCTCTATAGCAGTGTGAAAATGGACTAATACAGTGGTTCAAGTTAAAAATAAAATAAACATGATATTATTAACACTAGTAATTATTATTATTAAAATAGCTTTTTTTCAGAATTAAAATGTTGGAGAAATAATCTAATTTTCCTTTTGTTGAAACTTAGTATCAACTTTGTCACCCATCACCTTGACCTTAATACATATTTCTTTCTAATATTGCTATTAAATTAATTTCTTTCAGCATCCTTACTACCTCTAACTTTGATTTACTCTGTAAGTGCTTTATCCTGGATCACAGTAATAGCTTTCTAACTGATTTCCCTGCTTTTGGTCTCTCTTATTCGAACCTATCTTTCTATACTCTTGTCAACTTAAACTTTCTAGCCTATCACTTTCTTCATGTTACTTGTCTGAAGTGATCAATAATTTATAATGGGTTTAGGTATGTATAAAAATCCAGGGGCAACACTGAAAAGTTGATTGTAAAGTTTTGCGGAGAGAGCTGGCAGAGATAATCGAGGCTTATAGATAGCCAAAAGGGGAGAGGATCGGTATCAACGAGGTAAATGTAAGAGCAGGAATTAACAAATTAAACTGGGAAGCTTAATTACCATGATTTGCAAAATTTTCACCATGACTTGCAATGAGAAATACATTTTATTTTTACATTTTATATTTCTCATTGGTCAGGCACACATACCGTGCACAGTAACCCATACACACACACACACACACACACACACACA
>NW_012103188.1:1871040-1871957 GCF_000951045.1 Mandrillus leucophaeus | reverse complement strand
CTACTACTTTGCTCTAAAACAATTATTTCTCATAAATTTTGTGTCCTGTTGATATTGAAGGTATTCCTCGTCTTTGAATAAAAAGAGAAAAAAACGCTTGTTAAGTGCTTACTCTGTACCATCTACAATAGTAGGTACTTTATATTAAATATATCTTTTAAAATCAATTATTTTTTCAGTAGTTAATTAAATCTGTTACAGAAAATTCTAAAGCTATACAGTATATTTAGTAAAACAGTAAGTCTTCTTTCACTATAGACTCTCAGCCACTTTCATTTCCTTGGAGTCAAAATTTCTCCATTTTCTTGTGCATTCTTCCAGAAATACTCTATTATTTAAGTTTTTTCACTACAAAGCTTTCATCCTTCCTATAAAGTTATGCTTCTCTAAAATACTATTTTATATATTATGTTTGTTTCGGATATCTTAGAGTAAAACATTGTGAAGGAGAAAAATGGCTTAATATGATTATCGTACAGTATTTTTTTTTTTCCTGTCTGGTGTTTCAAGTTGCTTACGTCCTGCACATCTTAGAGGTAGCTGAAAGTGCATAAACTTTGGTATGCTGTATGAACTGAGCTTGGAAAGCTAGCCTCTGACCCGTTAGTTGTGGGACTCTAAGAAAGTTGTTTGAATTCTTAGAATTTCAGTTTGTTTATCTGCAACTTAATCTTACAGTATTATAGCCTATGAGATAGAAGACTGATATCTGGGTCATGCATCCTTGGATCTGAATCTTAGCTTTATCACTTGTTTGCCACTAGGAAAATTATTTAACCTTTTCATGGCTTGCATTTTTATCCATATGATGGAAATACTACCTACCTTATGGGTTTATCAAAAAATAAATGAGAAAATACATGTACTGTGGGGCCATTCATATCAAAAACTAGTTGGTAATTTTTATTCATTAGGTT
>NW_012103188.1:1868582-1870990 GCF_000951045.1 Mandrillus leucophaeus | reverse complement strand
ACACCCCTGAAACAAATATGTCACCAAAAAAATACTTACTATAAGTAGTGTGATGTGTTTGATTTTTTAAAAGTTTGTTGTATTTTATTTTATTAAAAAACAAATTCCTAATAGAAGAGGCTATATATGTGTGGGGGTGGAGGAATTTTGGAAATCTGTATATCTTCTGCTATTTTTTTTTTTCTATGAAACTAAAACTTTTCTAAAAAAATGAAGTTTTAAAATTTAAAACAAAGTAAAGCGAACAAAACCTCTCAAATTATTGGTGGTGATCTACTAATTGAGTTCACTAGTGAGTACTGGCCTATAGTGCGAAAAATACTTCTACAAAGGAAAGTAATGGTGTAGTTCCAGTAAGATTTGGGAGGAAGGAGTTTTCAGGTATGATTAATCAAAGGGGTCAAAGGCAGCAGAATGATAAAATAATAGGTAAAATGTCTTCATTGAATTTAATAATCAAAAAGTGACGATTAGGAGGTGACTGCTGCAGTGCTTGTTCCAGTGACCAAGAGTGGGATGAAATGAGACTGCTAAGGATTAAGGAATGGTCAAGATCAGAGAAAGGTTATATCACTAAAGCCCACTTTACAGATTAGAAAACTGGTTCACAGAGGACAAGAAATTTATTCTAATTTGCACAGCCAGTGGTGGCCAAAACCAGATCCTACTCTGAAAATTAAGGTTTTTCCATCATGTCACAAGAAGGGAGAGTTGATGAAGGCCATCGTCAGATTGATACCGTGCCTTATAGCCTGCCCTTCATTAACCTCTCTCTGTTCCTCTAGCCACAACCTTCTTTTGAGCATCTATTGAATGGTATTTGTTGTATTCATAAGATGTTTTTAAAATACTGCCTTCTTTATCTTATCTGTCTCCATAGGTTTTAAGTTGCATTTCAGTGGAAAATAGTGTCCTATTGTCTTGTTTGTGATTGGTGTCAGGTACTGGATATGTTGTATTCCTCACAGCACTTCAGCATAATACCTTGTACTTAGAAAATATTCAATAAATATCTGATGAATAAACAAAAATGCTAGATACTGCCTGATCTGTGTAAAGACTGCTGCTTTAGGAATGAGCATGGATTGGTTATTTCATAATTAAAGTGGCAGCATGCTATATAGACAATAAGTTATATTAAAATCTTCATTATTCTTTCTTTTTTGGTCAAGGACTTTATTGACATGTTGTTTCCTTGAATTGTTTTTAAAGTACCATAATCTTTATCTTTTCTGTTTTCTTTCTGAAAATACCTTTAAACCAACTTAGTGTAGTGGAAGCAGTAGTTTTTCTTCTTAATGAACCAAATGATATCCTATCCTCTGTTGCAAGTACTTGCCTTTCTTTTCTACCTTCATCATTCTTCCCTACCAGATCGGAGCAGATCTTTTCTAAGAACCAAACAATCCAGCAAATGTCTCATATAAATATCCTGACAATTACAGCAATTTTTCATTTTGCGCATGTGAAAAGTCTAGTGATAATTGGATATACCAAAACTTCATCTTTATTTGTATTCTACAGTTGTGTTTTATTTGAGTTTTTAGTGTTTTTATAGAAGCTGCAAATTTTATAGACTAAATATACATCTTAAAACTTGAAGTTCCAAATTTAATTTGCCTGCAATTAAAACCTTTCTTGTTCTATGAATTTTGTAAGCTAGCTCTGTTAAGCCAAGTCAAGTTTAGTATGATTTCTTAAATAAAAACCCAGTGCATCTTTTACATTCTTAACTCTATCCCTAAGAGACTTCCTGTTTTTTAAACTTTGGGAAGAAAACTGCTGGAAGCCATACTTTTCCTGACCAGCAGCATCTGAGAGGTGAGGCTACTACTTTGCTCTAAAACAATTATTTCTCATAAATTTTGTGTCCTGTTGATATTGAAGGTATTCCTCGTCTTTGAATAAAAAGAGAAAAAAACACTTGTTAAGTGCTTACTCTGTACCATCTACAATAGTAGGTACTTTATATTAAATATATCTTTTAAAATCAATTATTTTTTCAGTAGTTAATTAATTAAATCTGTTACAGAAAATTCTAAAGCTATACAATGTATTTAGTAAAACAGTACGTCTTCTTTCACTATAGACTCTCAGCCACTTTCATTTCCTTGGGGTCAAAATTTCTTCATTTTCTTGTGCATTCTTCCAGAAATACTCTATTATTTAAGTCTTTTTCACTACAAAGCTTTCATCCTTCCTATAAAATTATGCTTCTCTAAAATACTATTTTATATATTATGTTTGTTTCAGATATCTTAGAGTAAAACATTGTGAAGGAGAAAAATAGCTTAATATGATTATCGTTCAGTATTTTTTTTTTTTTTTTTTCCTGTCTGGTGTTTCAAGTTGCTTAAGTCCTGCACATCTTAGAGGTAGTTGAAAATGCATAAACTTTGGTATGCTGT
>NW_012103188.1:1867970-1868303 GCF_000951045.1 Mandrillus leucophaeus | reverse complement strand
AAAACATTTGATTTTATGTGGTTTGTGTTTCTATGGCATAAATTTTCTGTCTTTAGTAAAATATTTTGCACACGATATTTTGCACCAAAAAAAAAAAAATAGATGGAAATACAGAAAAAACAAGAAACGTCTACTTGGTGTATGCTGTGTAAAAGAAAACTTTTTGAGAGACATGACGAAATGGTTCCTGTGCTGATTATTTAAATAATCAGAGAGATAGAGATGACCATGAGATCCACCTCTAGCCTTATAGTCAATTCAAATTTTGGGGAAGTGTTGGCCTTCTCAATCAATGGACTGGGAATGTACATTTCTAGTCTTGATTTTAAAAGG
>NW_012103188.1:1849136-1867920 GCF_000951045.1 Mandrillus leucophaeus | reverse complement strand
CCTCTAGCCTTATAGTCAATTCAAATTTTGGGGAAGTGTTGGCCTTCTCAATCAATGGACTGGGAATGTACATTTCTAGTCTTGATTTTAAAAGGCAGGAGGATCCCAGCTGTTACCTGGTTATAGTTTGTGAAAAAATCCTTCTCAATGAGTGTATTAAGGATTTTATTTCCATGGTATTACAAATTACCACATATATACTGACTTAAAACAATACACGTGTATTATCTTATAGTTCTATAGGTCAGAAGTCTGACACGGGTCTCACTGGACTAAAAGCAACAAATTGGCAGGGATATGTCTCTCGCTGGCAGCTCCTAGGGAAAATCTTTCTTTGACATTTCCAGGTTCTAAAGGTTGCCCATATTCACTGACCTGTGGCCCTTTTCCAGCATCTTCAAAGCCAGCAATAGTGGGTAGCAACCTTTTCACCTCTCAGCCCTCTGAATCTCAACTCTCTGACCCTTTTCCATAATTGTGTCTCTCTTTCTGACTATAGCTGGGAAAAATTCTTAGCTTTTAAAGATTCATGATCTTCTTTTTCAAAATTTTTAACCTTACTTCTTCAAAGTCTCTTTTGACATATAAGGTAATATATTCACAGCTTGCAGATTAGGATGAGGACATACTGAAGGGAGCCTACCATATATACAAAAGCTGAAATAATGGAGAATGAGTGTACATGTACTCAGTATTATTTATTAATTTAAGCAGACTTTTAGCATTTAATTTAATAATATGCTTAAGACCTTAAGTATGAAAACAGTAACTATTCCTCTGTTGGTAAGGACACTTTGGTAGCAAACTTGTTAAAGTCTGTTTTCCCAGCTATCAGGAAATGCTGCACTTTCTACATTAGCAACTGTGTTATTGTTCGTCATGAACTTTCACCTTGGAGAAACAGCAGAAATATTTTTGGGGGCTTCCCTTTCGTGTTTATGGAACTGGCACTGAAGTGTATTCATTACAATGAATTGCAGCCTTGTGTACTGTTTCCCATAGAACTGGTTATACAAATGGTGATTAGGTGTTAACATATGATTCATATTATACTTCAACTAAGTTCTAGGTGAAATCCCTTTATGTGGGCTTGCTTGCCTAAGGACATAACACTAGTTTTTAGGAGAAATTGGGCTACAGTTTATTCACAACTACATTACAAACAAACACAAAGTTTCTTGTCAGTTAACAGCAGCTGGCATTTATAATCTCTGTGCATGTATATATATACATGCATGTGAGAAAATGCAGTGTGTGATAACAGGAATAGCTTTTGATTGGAAGACAAGTTCTCTGAGTTCAAGCACTACCAGTGAATAGCTGTAGGAGGAAACTGGATCGGATGATCCCCAGGCTCTTCTAGATGGAGTCTAGACTTCTATTTCATCTCTTTAGAAGCAGAAATCAGAGATAGCTTTTAATTCCTTTCTGTAGTGAATTCCTTAGGTTTCATGAGACCTACTGTTGCAAACTGGGCAGTCTTTAAGATAATTGTTAGGATGAACCTTCTCAATAGCATACCTATCTTTTTTTAAAAAAGTTTATTTTTACTTATTTTTGTAATTAAAATATTTTGACATTAAATTTTTTCTTTTTGTAATTTAAAATATTTTGACTTTTTTTCATTTTCTATTTATTGTGGTACAATCTGGGCTTTTAATGTAACTGTCATGAAAGAGGATACATTGTATCCAATATGCTGTATTTCACCCCCTACCCTCATACCACTCTACCAGCATTTGGAGTCTTCAATGTGTGTTATTCCATGTGTGTACGCATTGTTCAGCTCCTGCTTATGAGTAAGAATGTGTGGTTTTAGATTTTCTGTTTCTGAGTCATTTCAATGAGGATAATGGCCTCTAGTTCCAGCCATATTCCTGTAAAAGAGAAGATTTTATTCTTTTTTATGGCTAACTTGTATTCCATGGTGTGTGTACGTGCGTGTGTGTGTGTTTGTGTGTACACGTGTGTCTGTATGTATCACATTTAAAAAAATCCTATCATCTGTTGATGGAAACTTGGGTTGATTCCATGACTTTGCTGTTGTGAATAGTGCTGTAATAAACATATGAGTGCAGGTGCCTTTTTAATATAATGGTTTATTTTCTTTCAGGTAGATACCCAACAGTGGGATTGCTGGATCAGAGTAGCTCTATTTTTAGTTCTTTGACAAATCTCCGTACTGTTTTCCGTAGAAGTTTCCCACCAACAGTATATGTATTCCCTTTTTTCTTCATCTTCTCCAACATCTGTTGTTTTTTTGACTTTAATAATAGCCATTCTGACTGGTGTGATGTGGCATCTCATTGTGGTTTTAACTTTCATTTCTCTGATGATTCGTGATGTTGAGCATTTTTCATATGTTTGTTGGTTGCTTGTATGCCGTCTTTCAAAAAATGTCTATTCGTGTCCTTTGTCCACTTTTCAATGTTTGTTGTTGTTGTTGTTGAGTTATTTGAGTTCCTTGCAGATTTGAGACATTAGTCCTTTGTTGAATGGATGAATACTTTGTCAGTTTTTTCTCCCATTCTTTAGGTTGTTTGTTTACTCTGTTTATTATTTTTAGTTTAATTAAGTCCCATTGTTCTCTCTTTGTTTTTGCTGCATTTACTTTTGAGGACTTAGTAATAAACTCTTCACCTAGACCAATGTCCAGAATAGTTTTGCTAGCTTTTTTTCCTTATAATTTTTATTATTTCAAGTCTTAAATTAAGTCTTCAAACCATCTTGGTTAACTTTTGTATATGGTGACAGATAGTCATGCATGTGGCTCTCCAATTATCCCAGCAGAATTTATTAAATAATGTTTCCTTTTCCAAATGTACATTTTTGTTGAGTTTGTCAAAGATTGGTTGGTTGTAGGTAGGTGGCTTTATTTTATATTATGTTCCATTGATCTATGTGTTTATTTTTATGCCAGTACCATGTTGTTTTGGCTACTAAACTCTTGTAGTATAATCTGAAGTCAGGTAATGTAATACCTCCAGCTTTTTTCTTTTTACTGAGGATTGCTTTGGCTATTAAGGCTCTTTTTTGGTTCTAAATGAAATTTCAGATTGCTTTTTCTAATCCTGTGAAGAATGATGTTAGTAGTTTGATAGGACTTCTTTTGAATCTGTAAATTGCTTTGGGCAATATGGTTATTTTAATACTAATTTTTCCAATCCATGAGTATGGGATATATTTTGATTTGTTTGTGTCATTTTTTTTATCAGTATTTTGTAGTTTTTCTAAACATCTTTCAATTTCTTGGTTAAATGTATTCCTAGCTATTTTTCTTTTTTGTAGCTATTATAAATGGGATTGAGTTATTAATTTAATTCTCAACTTGCACATTACTGCTGTATAGAAATGCTACTTATTTTCGTACATTGATTTTGCATCCTAAAACTTTACTAAAGTCATTTATCAAACCCAGGAGTCTTTTTGAAGAGTCTGTAGGGTCTTCTAGGTATAAGATCTTATCATCAGTGAACAGAGATAACTTGACTTTCACTTTTCCAATTAGAATGCCTTTTATTTCTTTCTCTTGTTTGACTGATCTAGGTAGGATTTCCAGCACTATGTTGAATAGGAGTGATGGCTGTGTCTTGTTCTTAGTTCATAGGGAGATACTTTCAACTTTCCTCTTTCAGTATGGTATTGGCTGTGGGTTTGCCATGTATGGCTTTTATTATTTTAAGGTATGCTCCTTCTCTTCTTAGTCTGGTAAGGGCTTTTTATTATTATTATTATTATTATTATTATTATTCTTGAAAGGATGCTGAATTTTTTTAGTGCTTTTTCTGCATCTGTTGATATGATCACACGGTTTTTATTTTAATTCTGTTTATGTGGTGAATCACATTTTATTGGTTTGTGTATGTTGAACCATCCATGTAGCCCTGAAATAAAGCTCACTTGATTGTATTATCTTTTTGATGGGCTGTTCGATTCAGTTTTCCAGCATTTTATTGAGGATTTTTACATCTGTGTTCATAAGGGATACCAGTAAGTAGTTCTGTTTTTTGTTGTGTCTTTGCATGGCTTTGGTTTCAGGCTGATACTGGCTTCATAGAATGAGTTAGGGAGGATTCCCTTCTTGATTTTTTGCAATAGTTTCAGTAAGATTGGTATCAGCTCTTCCTTGTATGTCTGGTAGAATTCTGCTGTGAACTTGGCTTGTCCTAGGCTTATTTTTCTCAGGAGATTTTTTTGTTATTAATTCAATTTCTCTACTCATTATTGGTCTGTTCAGGATTTCCATTCCTTCCTGGTTCAATATTGGGAGGTTATATGTTTCCAGAAATGTATCCTTTCCCCTTGATTTTCTAGTTTGTGCACATATAGATGCTCATAGCAGTCTCTAATGATCTTTTATGTTTCTGTTGTATCAGTCATAATGACACCTTTATCACTTCTGGTTTATTATAATCTTCTCCCATTTTTTTTGTTGTTAATGTAGCTAGAAATCTATCAATTTTGATTATCCTCTAAAAGAACCATCTTGTCTTTCCTTCATTTTTTTTTTTTTGGTCTCAAATTCATTTAGATGTGTTCTTATCTTTGTTATTTCTTTTCTTCTGCCCAATTTGAGTATGGTTTGTTCTTGTTTTTCTAGTTCCTTGAGGTGCAATGTTAAGTTGTTAATTTAAGTTCTTTCTATATTTTTGGTGTAGGCATTTATTGCTATAAACTTCTCTCTTAGCACTGCTTTTGCTGTGTCACAGAGGTTTAGGTATTTTATGTCTCTTTGTTCATTAATTTCAAAAAATGTTTTTATTTCTGCCATAATTTCATCATTGACCCAGCAATCATTCCAGAGGGAATTATTTAATTTCCATCTATTTGTATAGTTTTGAGGGTCCTTTTTACTTCTCATTTGCAGTTTTATTCTACTGTGGTCTGAGAAGTTACTTGATATAATTTTGATATTTAAAAATTTATTGAGAATTGCCTTGTGGCCTAGCATATGGTCAATTTCTTTGAATATTCCATGTGCAGGTGAGAAAAATGTATATTCTGTTGTAAGGTAGAATGTTCTGTAAAAGTCTGTCAGGTTCATTTGGTCCAGAGTCTAATTTAAGTCAAGAGGTTTTTTTTGTTGTTGTTGATTTTCTGCCTTGATAATCTGCCTAGTGCTGTCAGTGGGGTATTGAAGTTCCCCACTATTATTGTATTGATGTGTGTCTCTTTTCTTAGGTCTATTAGTATTTGTTTTATGAATCTGCGTGCTCTGGTGCTGAGTGCATATATATTTAGAATTGTTATATCTTCTGGTTGAACTAATCCATTTATCAGTAAATAATGATATTTTTTGCTCCTTTTAAAAAACTATTGTTGATTTAAAGTCTGTTTTATCTGATATAAGCCTAGTTACTCCTACCTGCCTTTGGTTTCTGTATGCATGTAATAACTTTTTCCACTCCTTTGAGTCTTGAAATGTCTTTACCAGTTAGGTTGGTTTCTGGTATGCAGCATATAGTTAGAACTTGTGCTGTTTGTTTGTTTTTGATTTTGTTTTTCATTTTACTAGCCTGTATCTTTTAAGTGGAGCATTGAACCTATTTATGTTTAAGGTTAGTATTGATATGTAAAGTTTTGTTCCTGTCATAGTATTTATTATTACCTAGTTTCTTTGAAGTTTCAATTGTGTAATTGTTTTATAAGACCTGTGAGTTTTATACTTTCATATACTTTTATGATGATGAGTATTGCTTTTTTGTTTCCTTCTTTAGAACTCCTCTGAGCATGTCTTGTAAGGATGGCAGAGTGGAGATGAATTCTTTTAGTGTTTGATTGTCTGAGAAATACTTTATTTCTCCTTCATGTATAAAGAAGAGAGGCCATGGCTGCACCGAGTTTTTTTTTTTTTTTTTTTTTAATCAACTAAATGCTGTCACACAGGCTGCTTATAAACCTTGTATTCTCCAGAATCTGGAGTGTTCTTTGCCCTTTGGGTGAATTCCCATATTCCTTCTTGAATAAAATCTCACAGTGTTGATCTTTACACACTGTTTTGCCTGTTTTGCTATCTCCAAGTAGATGATGCGTGTTAAAAGCCTACAATTCACCATCTCAGGAAAAACAACAACAGCAACAACCTCACCTATCTTCTATCTGTGTGTGTGTGTGTGTGTGTGAGTGTGTGACAGGATCTTGCTCTGTTGCCCCAGCTGGAATGCAGTGGCATGATTTCCGCTCACAGCAACCTCTGCTTTTTAGGCTCAAGTGATCCTCCTACTTCAGCCACCTCAGTGGCTGGGACTACAGGCGTGTACCACCATGCCCAGCTATTTTTTTGTATTTTTTGTAGATCCAGGGTTTTACTGTTAGCCCAGGTTGGTCCCAAACTCTTGGCCTCAAGGGATTTACCTGCCTCAGCTTCCCAAAATGCTGGGATTACAGGCATGAGTCACTGCGCCCAGTCTCTTCTATCTTCTTAATATTGTTATTTTAATACTATGATTTCTGTGTACTAGGACTTACAAGTACATCTAGGGCTTATCTACCTCTTGGTTAAGCAGGATGAGTCTGAGATGGATTTTTCCTTAAACTACAACTGGGGTCATTAATGCATTGGAAAACACATCTATTAAGAATTATATTATTAAGACTAAAGGAATGAGTTGCAGGATGATGTTATTCAACCAATACTTCATGAACATCTCTCTTATGTGCCAGGCCACAAATGCCCTCGTGGAATTTACATGCTAGTGAAGTGGGAAATTTAAAAAAAGATAAAAATAAAGAGAACATATAATAAATAAAAAGGTGGTAAGTACTAGGAGACAACAATACAAAACAGCAGGATAAGAGAGATAGGATTTAGGTGAGAGTTGCAGTTTAAAGTAAGGAGTCAGCTCAGGCTTTCAAGGACAGGTGAATTCTGAGCAAAGACTTGAAGTATGTGAAGGAAGTAGCATGTGGATATCCTGAGGAAAGTTGTTCCAGGCAGAGGCAAATCCAGAGCATGGGCCTATAATGGAAGCATGCCTGGTGTGCTCTAAAAAGAACTCAGAGGCTGGCATATCTGAAGTAGAGTGAGAAAAGAGGAGAAAAATGGATGTGATTATCACATTGTCTTTGTCATATCACATAAGAGTTTGCTGGTCATTGTGAAGGGTTTGGTTTTTATTCCAAATGAAATGGGGAATCTTTGGATTTTCCTGAACTGTTAAAATACAAGATATGATTTTCTTATTATCATATTTACTTTGATTGCTGTTTAAAAATGGACCACTGGGGGTTGGGGTTAAAGGAAGCAGAGAGAACAGTTAGAAAGCTGTTGCAATAATTCTGTGAGAGATGACAGGGGCTTGTACCAGCATGGTAACAGTGGAGCTGATGAAAAGTGGTCAGATTCTTGACACGTTTTGATGTTATAGCCAATAGGATTTCATGAGAGAAGTGCTTTAGGGAATAGAGAAAGAGAGGAATCCAAGATGACTCTGAAGTTTTTGACCCAAGCAACTCAAAGGATAGAATTGCTAATAATGGAGATTGGGAACACTGGAGTTCAATTTTGAGATGTCAAGTAGGTAGTAAGAACTATTAGTCAAAATTCAATGTTGAGCTCTGGGTTGGATAAATATATTTTGGAGTTATTGACATATGAAAGATACATAAAGCAACAAGACAATATAAATTGCCAAATAAATGACCAAAGAGAAAGGAGTCCAAGGACTAAATTCTGGAGCAGTCTAATGATAAGAGGTTGGGAAATGAGGAAAGATTAATTTAAGAAGGCTCAGAAAGGAGTAACCAGTGATAGAGAAGGAAAGCCAAGAGAATGTGATGCCCTGAAAACTACTGGAAATAAAGGAAAAAAGAAAAGAAAACCACTGGAAAGAAAACAAAACAAAGAGGATGGAGTTGGCAACATTTTCAAGTTCATTTCGTAGATCAACTAACATTAGGACTTAGAATGGACCAGTGAGTAAGCAGTGTAAAAGCATTTGGTAACTTTGATAAGAACAGTTTCAGTGGAGGATTCAAAAAGAATAAGAGAACTGGAATTGGAGAGTGAATTGACAGTACTTTCAAGGAACTTTGACACCAAGGGGTGTAAGTGAAATTGGTTGAAATGGGTTGAAGATTTTTCTTGAATGGAAAAATATTACATGTCTATATGCAGAGGGGAAAAATTGAACTGAGCAGAGACCTTGATCATTTTGGAGAGAGAAGGAATTGCTGGAGGGTATGTTTGAGTAGGTAAGAGGTGTGTAAGCTAGTACACGAGGGATCAATTTTCTTAAATTAGGGGAAAAGAGAATAGATCTGGAGCAGTGCTGTGCAACAGAAAAATAATAGAAGCCATACATGTAACTTACATTTTCCCAGTAACCACATTTAAAACAAGAAAAAATAGGGCCAGGCATTGTGGCTCACACCTGTAATCCCTGAGCTTTGTGCTCACTTGAGGACAGGAGTACATGATAAGCCTGGGCTCCATAGTGAGATCCCATCTCTGCAAAAAATTTATGTTTAAACTAGGTGGGCATGGTGAAGCACACCTGTAGTACCAGCTGTGTATGGAGGCTAAGGTCGGAGGATTGCCTGAGGCCAGGAGTTCAAGACCAGCCTGGAAAATATAGCAAGACTCTGTCTCTACAAAAAAATTAAAATAATAATAATAATAAAATGAATTAGCCAGACATGGTGGCATACACCTGTAGTTCTAGCCACTTGGGAGGTTGACATGGGAGGATCATGTTAGCCTGGATTTTGAGGTTACTATGAGATATGATTGAACCACTGCATTCCGGCCTGGGCAACAGAGTGAGACCCTGTGTCTAGAAAAGCAACAAAAAATAAATAAACAGGTAAATTAATTTTATAACATATTTATTCTGCGTAGTAAATGTTTTATTATTTCAACATACGATAACATGGCAATCACTAATGAGTTATTTTCCATTCTTTATTTTGTGCTAAATCTTCAAAATTCTTTTTTCTTTTATATTTACACCTCATCTCAATGTAGTTACTAAGTTTTCATCTTTAATACATGATTGGTATTTGGATTTCGAAAAGTGTATTGTTCCAGAACGTGATTTGTATATCCATGTGTTCAAGACATGGTTAAAATTTGTCAATAATGAATTATGTTTTTAAAATTTATATTAATTAAAGTTAAATAACATCAAACATTTAGTTTCTCAGTCATACTAGCCACATTCAGCTGGTCAATGACCACATTGTGGTTAGTGGCTACAACATTGGACAAGCAGCTCTAGACTCTTAAGCAAGATGGCAGAGGATATTGAAGCAGATGCTGGTGACGTAGTGGGATAGGTCTTTGGAATTCTCTTTTGAGTGTCACAATTTTCTTAGTAAAGTGGAAAGCAATATCATTGGTTTAGGATGAATGCCTTAGTCCAGGCCACACCAGAAAATAGAATCTAACTCAGATGGTTCAAAGCTTTTTAATGTATTGGGAAGGTTTGGAAAACTCAAAGGAGACTAACAAGAGCAGTAAATGAATTCACTTTTATGCCAACAGGGGGAAGTTAAGGGGAGGAACTGCCCTTCAGAAGCTGTATATTTCTAAGGATGCAGCAAATGCCAGAATCAAAGTCCACAGCAGGCAGGGAGCAGGAAGGAGCTATCATGATCTCTTTCTTCTGCCCTTTGATATCCCTCCAAAGATTCCCATTGACAAACTCTGGCAGTAGGGCACCCTAGATGATGCATTTATAGGTCAATTCCCAGGGGACAGAGGCACAGAAAAGGGTAGAGTGTGGATCTTAGGGGTAGGGGCAAATGAAGACACCAGCAATTTTGGAGAAGTCTAACCTTGAAGAGACAGGAGTGGTGAAATAATCACCTAGAAAAATGGCAGAGTAAATGAACCAGAAAAATACAAAAAAGATTATACTAGTGACTAAAAACATGTCTCCTCTCCTTTCAACAAATCTGTGTTAAGTGCTTACTGCTTGCAGGATGTACCTTGACTTGTTCTAAGCCCTGGAAATAGAGTGATGAACAAGACAAATCTCTTGTCATTCTACCAATGGGAAAAACAGGCAGAAAACAGTAAACAAATAGATAAATGATAACCCTAGGTAACGATACGTTCCATTTATACAATTATAGTATTTGGGGTAGGTTTGGGGCTACATTAACCAATGTGGTAGAGAGGACTTCTTTTTGAAGATTACATTTGAACTTATCTTTAATTATCTCAAGGAAGCAGCCATATGGAGATCTAGGAAGAATATTCCTGACATATTAAGTGCAAAGTCCCTGGGGCAGGAAAGCTTTGCTGTCTTGGTGAGAAAGAAATAAACGCAATGTGGCTGTATGGTACTGAAGTAGGAGAGGCACCATCCCGGATGAGATTGGAGAAGTAAGTTGACATGAAACACTTAGGTGCTTTTTTTAAAAGAAAAATTGTAAAACCGTGGAAGGTTTTAGCAGAGAAACAATATGATCCAAGTTCCTTTTTGGAAAGATTACTCTGGCAGAGGTGTGAAAGATAGACCATCATATGGCCAAAGGGGAAGGAAAGAGACCAGAGAGAGGCTGCAGCAGGGTCCAGATGAGAGCAGCTTGGATGAGAGGAGTAGCAGCTGAGATGCCCCTGGACAGCTGAGTTATTAGATTTGAAATATAATTTTAAGTAGAGGTGCTAGGACTCTCTGACTTTGCTTCTTTCCCTTCCTTTATCTCTACCTTCTCTGTTCCTTTCACAAACACTAAATAGTAGGATGCTAGTACTGGGGGTGCTAAGATAAGGTAAATTTCCTGGCCATTAGGACAATCAAGGCAATGGCAGGAAGGAGACTGAATGGAGTGGGGGCACCAGAGCAGGCATGTAAGTGAGAATATGTGCCTGATGATAAATGTACTATGATATCGACACTTTAAATGAGGGAATGATAATTCTACTGGGGCAGACATCCAGGAGGGAGGAATCTGGAAACTTCCTAGGAAAGGTGATACTTGAGCTGAATTTTGAAAGATGAGTAGGTGTTTGTTTGCTAGGCATACAAAGATGGGAAGAACACTCCTGGCAGAAGCAGCAGTGTACGCAAAGGCGAGGCAGCTTGAAATATCCTGGCATTTTTGAGGAACTGCAAGTCATGCAGTTTTGTATGGTTTGAGGTTGGGAAGAGTGGGCGTGTTAGTGGGTAGAAGGAAATGAGAAGCTAAGTGAGAAATGAGGCTGTAAAGGTAGGCTGGGGCTGGGACACTGAATGTCTTCTATGCGCTGATAAAGAGTTTGGTTTCGTTCCCTAGGCAAATGAGGATCTTTAAGGGATTGTACAAATGAGGAAGTTCTTCATCAGGTTTAATTTTGTAAGAAATGTCACAATGTAGTGGCTTGGAGCAAGTGTCAGAAAGAGGGCAAGACAGGAGATAACTGGGAGATTCTTTCAAGTTAATAACTTGATTTGTTTCAAAATCAGTTGTTATGAAAATAGTTAATACTTGATTAACTATTTAATTGACTAATAGTTCACCAAAGACTCCTTTCTATTGATTACTCTATCACATGTTCACATAATTCCAATTAAAATCAAGTAAACATATTTTTGTTTCCACGTGTGATATCATTATATGGAAAAAATCCAATTTCTCTTATCATTTTTAGAAAATATGTGAAACAACATAGATTCCAGATTGCGATCTGTCAAACACATGGTCTCTAAGGTTCCTTTGGCATTTATAGGTCAGTTCTCAGAGGACAGAGGAGCAGAGAAGGGGAGAATGCAGATCTTAGGGCTGGGGGCAAATGGAGACACCAGCCATTTTGGAGAAGTCTAGCCTTGAAGAGAGAGAAGTGGTGAAATAATCACCTGGGAAAATGGCAAATGAACCAGAGAAAGACAAGAAAGTATATACCAGTGCCTCAAAACACGTCTCCTCTCCTTTCAACAAATTTGTGTCAATTGCTTACTGTTTGCAGCATGAGCTTTAGACTGAAACTCACACACAGCTCTTTTTCCCTTCACTCTTAGAGAGTGGTCCAGGTTAGACAGTGTCTATGCTGACAATATCAAATACGGCCTTAGTATGTTAAGTTTCTCAGTGAGCCAAATGTGCTTCGAAGTTGCAATAATCAAACTCCACTTGTGGCTGATAGGGTTTAGCTGTAAGTTATATAAAAGCATGTAGAAATATGTAGATTTTTTAATAGTGCTATCACTGAAAAAGAGAAAAAAATGACTTAAGGTCAGTGTGTTCTTTGGAAGGCCAACAGCATAATAATGCCGTTGTAATTGCTCTCATACATTTGTATGGACTTTTCTAGTTTGCAAGTTATCTTTACAAATGCTCAGTAAACCTCACAGGAAATGAAACATCCACAAAGTAGTCATTTTCGCTCATCTTCTGTGTCCTCATGACACTAGAGTCTCTACGCTTTTGTGAATATCAAGTGAAAGGACAAAATCAATACAAACACCAGCTCAGCCCTAGAACACAGCCATTTTCTGAGCATTGAAACCACAATGTTCATAATTCTCACATGCTGAATGAGGCATATGTAAAAAGTGGAAGATGGAAGCATATCTGAGCACTTGCTTTGTTCTGACTTCCACTGGGACAATGATGGGAAAGGCAGGAGAAAATGCTGATGGAATTCTGAGTTGTACAATCCTAAACCCACAAGCACAACTCTAGATAACTCAGGAGCAATTGCAGCTGGAAAATTGGCAATCGAGGTGAGGACTGGACCAGCTATGCTGGCAGAAAGGACTAATCTTGAGTCTAGAATGCAGCTTCGTGAGGCATAGGTAAGACACTCACGGCAGTGAGATGAATACTACATGTTCACAGGATGACAAGAACTGTTAGTTCAATACTATCATCTTCCATCTTTGTCCTCCACAAAGAGTTTGGTTTTTCTTTAAGACACAGGACAAATGCCATCGTTCTCCATGAAGTCCATTCTGGACTCTTTATTCTTTCTCATGTAGACACTGTCTAAATGTTAAATGAATAATGTAGTGTCATTTCAAAAAGATAAACAGACATTTATGCTCAGATATATTTTACTTTATATGTATACACGTATAGGACATTTAAATCTGATGACTTAACGATTTGCAATGTTGTAACTTTTTCTTTATCTCTGTCTGTTTCTATTTCTGTTTGCTTTATTTTTTTTTTAATTGCCTTAGTACTGTCACCAGACAGTTATCATATTCAGATGCTTTAGTGACTTTAATTTCCATTTGCATTCTATGGTCAATTTTAAGATGGGTGTCTGCTTTGCTGTGATTAGTATGGGATGAAAGCAGCTGTGAGTAGGGAAGCGCTGGCAATGAAGATTTTCCCTTTTTTTTTTTTTTTTTTTTTGCTGTTGGTAGAAATTGTCTAAATAACAGGTGTCTATCATCATAAGTGTGGGAACATGTTATTTTTATCACTACGAGGGCCAGATCCAGCCTCTAGGTACTCATCTGAACTCATGGAGAAGTCAGCTGTACTCAGAATACCCTGAAAGTTGACTTGTTCTATAAGATTCTGCATTTTGCCCTTCAATTGCTCCCATATGGAAAAATTCCATGCCTTAAGCATTTTCACCAACCTTTGCCACAAATCTCATGAATATAAACATACCATTGACTTTGACATAATGCAAAATTTCCCTTCCAAATGAAAACAGACAATTGGCATTTAACACCTACAATTATAAGTAGCAGATGAGGTAGTTTCAGTCATTCTGAAAAACACAAGCACTCTGTCACTATTCTCTCACCCAGCTCTGAAAATGCACAATGCTTGCTTGAAACATTTTTATATTCCAAAGATACGTTTGAAGCATTTTTATGCTAATGGCAACAGACCATTAGCAGCATGCAAGATACTAAACCCCTTTCTTATTAATTATTTTAATATAAAGTGACTAATTATGTGAAATGGGAAGTCCTAGTGCATGAATGCACAGAAAAGCTGAGCTGTGCCCCATGCACGACTCAGCTTTGTACACTCAGAGTTCAGATGGCATAGCAAATTACTCTCCCTCCAATCATTTAGGTCATCAGAACCCACTCGCTGTGAGTACATAGCCTTTTAATTTAGCAGTGCAGCTTCTCTACCTAAAACAGCATGAGCCGAGCAAAGTATGACTATAAGAAAAACACAATGTGCTGATTGCTATAGTCCCTTCAGCATGTTTGCTGAGACATAATATAAAAGAGGAAGGGAAAATGACTACCAGATGCCATTGGGCAAGTATAAAGATGGATTTCAAAAGTGAAGTAGTGATGATTCCCAATTTATTGAAGATGGAACGGATAGATGTATATTTTATAATTTCTGTTCGCTAATTCCAGGAGAAATTATGTATTTCATTTTGATTTTAAATTACTTGCTGCCAATGGCACATTTTGTTCATCTTTATATAACCACTTTTTATTCTTAGCAGTGCTGTGCTCATGGTAGGCATTCAATAAATGTTTTTCTTGATTTGAAAGCGTTATCCAAAAATTAATTCTCTGGTTAATTATATGTCTTCTATTTTTAGTAGTTACTGAGAGCAGGAACTGCATCTTTTTGTATTATCTGTAAGTTTGATAGAAGTGCTTTGTACATAGTAGGCACTTAAGAAATGTTTTTGAATTGAATATTGTTAAAATTAAAGGAGTTTTTTTTTGGATTTCAGTAGGGTTAGTTTAACAAGTGACTTTAATATGCATCTAGTGTTTATTTTTTTACATGATTTTTTTTTTCTTTCATAAGTTTTTACATTTTCCTGCTTGACTGGGATTTAGAGTTAAACTTGAGTCCTCTTTCTTTATCCCTTTTCCCCTACCGTCAATAGAAAATAAGCTCTGTTGGTTCTGCTACTAAAATATAGCCTGAACTTTTTCCTTGTTCTTTTTCTAAACTACTACCACCCTGGATATTCTGCCTGGGAACTGCAATAGTTTCCCCACTGTCTGTTTCTACACTCCTGTCCCTGCAATCTAAGCTCCACACAAAAGCTAGATTCACCTTTTAACAACAAAAATAACCATTTTTACTCTTCTGTATAACACTCTTGAATAGATTTTGCTTTAACTCAACATCAAATCTGAGTTCTTTACCAAGGCTGGCAAAGCACTACCTCATTTGGCCCCTATCAGTTTCTCCCTGGTCATCTTTCTTCTTGCATTCTTGGTCACTATACTGTAGTCCTATCAGTTTTGTTTTTTTAAAGGGATGTGGGTCTTGCTGTGTTGCCCAGGCTGGCCTCAAACTCCTTGGTTCAAGGCATCTTCCTTTCTCGGCCTCCTGAGTAGCTGGAACTTTAGACATGTGCCCCTGTGCCTGTGCATCAGCCTTCTTTCTATTCCTCAATTTTGCTAAGCTTGTTCCCTATCTTAGAGCCTTGGAATTTTCTCTTCCTTGTGTCTGAAATGCTCCTCCATCAGATCTTTGCATGGCTAATCCTTGGCAAAAGTGAGGTCTCAGCTCAGTTTACGTCCTGAAGGTGGCCTTTTGCTTCCCTTCTATCTGAAGTTTCATCGCATCACCTATTCACTCTCCAAGCACCATGTTTTATTTTCTTCATAGCACCTATCCTTATCTGATATTTATTCTATGTGTTCATTTTCTTTCCCATTCAACCAAAATTTAATTTCCATGAAAACAAAGATTTTGTTGGTCTTATTTACATTGGCACATATAAAACTTTAAAAAAATTGTTGAATGAATTGATGAGTGAATGTGCACATTTAGAGAGCAGATTTTGACCTAACTAGTACAGAAATAGAATAACGGCACACTGTGAAGCCCTCCTTTAAATAGAAGCCCCTGTAAACATCATAGGTTTAAAAGGATTTACTCCTCAGTTATTTAATACTGATGTGTGGCAAATCATCCTACTGATCATGTCTTCCAAAATATAGTCCTGAAGACTTTTATGTAGTGGAAGATATATGTAAGTGTTTTGAGAGATTTGACTGTATCAATATATACAGTGTTATTTACCAGTGCAGAAAAGGGGGATAAATGAAATTAAATGCTCTGTAATTGGTTTAGTGTTTTTGAATATTTTAGTGAGTGACTGAATTTCATACTGGGAGAATATATAAATATATACATATATGTAGTTTGCTTATGACACCTTATATATGATTATTAGATGGTTATAGTACTTACAGAGTACAATATGAATTTAAATCATATTTATT
This sequence comes from Mandrillus leucophaeus, assembly GCF_000951045.1. Lineage (NCBI taxonomy): Eukaryota > Metazoa > Chordata > Mammalia > Primates > Cercopithecidae > Mandrillus > Mandrillus leucophaeus. The sequence goes on along the minus strand of NW_012103188.1, from coordinate 1,851,811 downwards.
AACTTGCAGAATTGGTGAGAAAAGGATTGAAATTCAGCAGGAAAAAATGCAGAGTAATATGCTTTGGGATTAAATGAATTGCGTGTGTGTGTGTGTGTGTTTTACTCATTTAGTTACCTAAAGTCATTCTAAAATATTTTATGCCAGATTTATGTGTTATGTTAACTAGCTGCATGCATATCGTGGTTTTGGTTTAAATATTCCTTATAGAAGAAAACTGAAAGCCTTCCTTACTACATCTCCCATCTCAATGTATCACTATATGGTATGCCATACTGCCAGAAACTGCACCATTGCAGGGTCATTACACTGAGTTTAAGACTTACTATTCCAACTTCTCCTTTGAACATACAACTACTTTCATTTTCTGCAGTATTTTGTCAGAACTCTGGGATCCAGATCTCAAATTTCCAGCATTGTAGAAAGAGAGGCGGATGGTATTTGAATGTGGGAGGGTGCCTGGGTGGTGGCCCCATGTGACAATACTGAGTGTTAACTCTCTGGAGGTGTGGGCATCAGTGAGGATACGCAGGGTATGGAAAAGATTGGTCTGCAGCTGCTGCTAAAGTCTAATTCACTTACCTTGTGATTGTGCCTTAGGCAGACCCTGTCATCACACTCCTTTTGTGTTAAGCCCAGATCCGTTGGGCCTGATTAATGCTGAGTACCTTATGGTTCTTACATTTTATGATCCTACTCATGTATCCCACTATCATGTTCCCTTTCTTAACTATAGTCCCACACTAGTGACTCATTGTCATCTTATCTACTATGATTCCTGATCCCTTTTCTCCACACTCATACATCTGGTCCTGTCCCATATTGTAATTGGGCAGTCCTTTTATCTGAGGCACCAGTTTTCCTTCTTTTATATTTTTTAAATGAAAAGACCTGAATATATGATTCTGTCAGTATAAGCTCTGCTTATAATAAGTTGAACTGCCAACCTGAATGAAACATACATCCATATAAGAACTTAAAGATCAGAGTTCGAAAGTGGGCAGTAATATATTTAGCCAGCCTTTGAGTATTTGGAATTGGCATCAGGGACAAAGGAGATTAGAGAAAAGACAACAGATGCAAGAATAAACACAATGAGAAGTGGAGAAAGTGCATGTAATATATATGATAAGAGAAATCCTAGCAGGTGGCAGGTTGAGGAAAAGCAAGTGACCTTGCTCACTGTCATCCATCTCACATTAAAAAAAGAAAAAAAAGATTAAAGGGGAGAGAGATGAAATGTAAAACCTTGCTTTAAAAAAGAGTGAACTTGATATGCAAAAGTACACTCTTCCCTAGCCTTTTTACTTCCATTCTTCCAACCCTGTATCATTTTTTTCTGCCAAATTAATCATCCTAAATCACAACTGTGATTGTCTCTCTCTTGCTTAAAGTGCGCATGCACACACACACGCACACGTGCACAAACACACCAGCATTTCACTGAATAAACTCCTTAGCCTGGCTTTCAATATTCTTTACTTTGTGTTTCCATTGGCTGGTACTGGTATTACAAGCAATACTTCTCTACTTATTATTCCCCGATTGTTCCCTAACTGTGAACTCCATAATGTGGAAACTTAATATTCATCATTGTATTGCCACTGCTAAGTCCAGTGTCTGGCCCACAGTAGAGTAAACAAGCCTTTACATTGCCCGAACTTTTGCCTATTCAATTTTCTGTGTTTGAAATGCCTTCCTCCACTTATCTGTAGATACCATAATGATATCGACATTACCAGACCCATTTCAGTTGGTTTTTCATGATTCCACCTGAGTGACTATATGTTTGTTCTAATCATTTCCATATTATTAAAATATTGTTAGTACATACTTCCAAATTCTATCTTATGTTATAATTATCAATATTATTGTTTTTCTGCCTAGCAGACTGTAAGTTTTTGAAAGTGCCTGTTTCATTCTTTTAACATCGAATACAGTTATCTGTACAAACCAATATGCTCAATATTTCTTATAATGAAGCCATGAATTGACCAATAAAGGAATCAGGAGATGAGGCTTACAGTATAAATAGGTTATTATGTCTGAACTCACTCTGGATTTTTGTAAAATATTGTAATTTGTTTATCTATCACCTAGCAATTCAGGCTTCTAAAGAGATAAATAAGTTTCTGAGAACTCTGCTATTTATTTGTAGAGAATCAGGAATTTAGGATGATTGTCATATCTTCTAAAATAGAAAGCTGTGTGATTCATTTCTTTGCTGTCTACCTAGGATAAAATATCCTTTCTATTAAAGATAAAACAATGTAAAACTATCACTCTTATATTGGGACAAAAAAAAATTATCTAAAGGAAGGCACTGGAGAGATGCTGCTCAGTTTAATCCATATGAAAATATTTTTCATACTGTTTTATACATCTGCAGAATACTGTGTAATGTGGTAAACAGATCTAGAATGTCTAACATTTAATTACTGCACAGAAACACCAACAGGGATACTGGCATGAAAGAATATGCTAATACGATGCAGAGATATAGCATGACTCTGGAACACTGTTAAAATCGTTCTTTGAAGAGACACAGAACCAATTTCTGCTGCCACTGTCTTGTCAAGACAAGACTGTAGTCCTCTTCCTTAGGGTGTGTTTTTGTTTTCCTCCACACTAGTGTTTATATAAACCATCATTTCCCAACAATTCTTAGTCTGAAA
>NW_012103188.1:1846329-1849086 GCF_000951045.1 Mandrillus leucophaeus | reverse complement strand
TGAGAAGTGGAGAAAGTGCATGTAATATATATGATAAGAGAAATCCTAGCAGGTGGCAGGTTGAGGAAAAGCAAGTGACCTTGCTCACTGTCATCCATCTCACATTAAAAAAAGAAAAAAAAGATTAAAGGGGAGAGAGATGAAATGTAAAACCTTGCTTTAAAAAAGAGTGAACTTGATATGCAAAAGTACACTCTTCCCTAGCCTTTTTACTTCCATTCTTCCAACCCTGTATCATTTTTTTCTGCCAAATTAATCATCCTAAATCACAACTGTGATTGTCTCTCTCTTGCTTAAAGTGCGCATGCACACACACACGCACACGTGCACAAACACACCAGCATTTCACTGAATAAACTCCTTAGCCTGGCTTTCAATATTCTTTACTTTGTGTTTCCATTGGCTGGTACTGGTATTACAAGCAATACTTCTCTACTTATTATTCCCCGATTGTTCCCTAACTGTGAACTCCATAATGTGGAAACTTAATATTCATCATTGTATTGCCACTGCTAAGTCCAGTGTCTGGCCCACAGTAGAGTAAACAAGCCTTTACATTGCCCGAACTTTTGCCTATTCAATTTTCTGTGTTTGAAATGCCTTCCTCCACTTATCTGTAGATACCATAATGATATCGACATTACCAGACCCATTTCAGTTGGTTTTTCATGATTCCACCTGAGTGACTATATGTTTGTTCTAATCATTTCCATATTATTAAAATATTGTTAGTACATACTTCCAAATTCTATCTTATGTTATAATTATCAATATTATTGTTTTTCTGCCTAGCAGACTGTAAGTTTTTGAAAGTGCCTGTTTCATTCTTTTAACATCGAATACAGTTATCTGTACAAACCAATATGCTCAATATTTCTTATAATGAAGCCATGAATTGACCAATAAAGGAATCAGGAGATGAGGCTTACAGTATAAATAGGTTATTATGTCTGAACTCACTCTGGATTTTTGTAAAATATTGTAATTTGTTTATCTATCACCTAGCAATTCAGGCTTCTAAAGAGATAAATAAGTTTCTGAGAACTCTGCTATTTATTTGTAGAGAATCAGGAATTTAGGATGATTGTCATATCTTCTAAAATAGAAAGCTGTGTGATTCATTTCTTTGCTGTCTACCTAGGATAAAATATCCTTTCTATTAAAGATAAAACAATGTAAAACTATCACTCTTATATTGGGACAAAAAAAAATTATCTAAAGGAAGGCACTGGAGAGATGCTGCTCAGTTTAATCCATATGAAAATATTTTTCATACTGTTTTATACATCTGCAGAATACTGTGTAATGTGGTAAACAGATCTAGAATGTCTAACATTTAATTACTGCACAGAAACACCAACAGGGATACTGGCATGAAAGAATATGCTAATACGATGCAGAGATATAGCATGACTCTGGAACACTGTTAAAATCGTTCTTTGAAGAGACACAGAACCAATTTCTGCTGCCACTGTCTTGTCAAGACAAGACTGTAGTCCTCTTCCTTAGGGTGTGTTTTTGTTTTCCTCCACACTAGTGTTTATATAAACCATCATTTCCCAACAATTCTTAGTCTGAAACATCTGTGACCTTGCCAGGATGGCTCGAGAGATGAGATTTGGAGGAAGAAAAATTGAGAAAGAAAGGAGTTGGCAATTAGTGGCTGCAAAGGTTTGTAGGAACACACACATACATATTCACATGCATCTGACATCTTTCCTCCTGACTGTGCTGGTTATCACCACTTCCATTGTCTGCATTCTACCCTCCACCTTCCTGATTAAACATAAAAAGACAAAGAGCAGTAAGGAAGTCCAGGATGTCAATAAAACAAGACTTCCTTGTACACTTGGGGGACGGTGCTCTGTGACAATACTAGTCACTCGAATAATTTTTTAAAAATCACTAAAGAATCTCCTAACTTAAAACAAAAACCTCTCGGTAGTTACCATAATTAATTATGAAACTTTAAAAACATTAATTACATAGGAACTACAAGTAATAATTTTGGAAAATGAGTAACACGGAAAAGCTTCATCTCAATGAAAAACAAAATTCCCACAAAGAACAGGTGGCGAAAGAAAAAGAAAAAACAAAAATTCTCAGAGACAGGTATGACAGAAAATTTTCTTCCTGAAATGCTTCCTTTGAGTAATATTCATTAATACTGTTAATTAGCACAGCTATTTTCTATATGGACATCTTCCTTTCTTTACTAGCAATAAAAGCTTTCAAAAGGATGAATCTTAAAAATACTTTTTGAGTTCTTCAGAAAACAAAATGATATGTGAGATTAACGTGTTACTACGTTTTGTCTGGACACATTTCAAAAATGTTTTTTGGATCTAAATATTTTCTCAAAGCTTGTTAGGTAATAATTGAAGAGGTGGTATCTACTTGTTTTTATTTTTATGCTTTTCGAAATGTACTAGTTAGATTTATTCTAAAGTAATTTCATTGTGTGAAGTTGCTGGATAATCTCTAGTTAGGAAAAGTTAATAATACAGTCCTCTTCTACTTTCTTGTCCAGTATTAGATGTACTGACATTAAACTATTGATAATAAAAACATTTTAATTATACTTACAAGGCCAGACGTGGTGGCTCACACCTATAATCACAGCACTTTGGGAGGCCGAGGTGGGCAGATCACCTGAGGTCAGGAGTTTGAGACTAACCTGGCCAACATGGTGAAACCCCATCTCTACTAAAAATACAAAAATTAGCTGGGTGTGGTGGCGGGCCCCTGCAATCCCAG
>NW_012103188.1:1836776-1840049 GCF_000951045.1 Mandrillus leucophaeus | reverse complement strand
ATTTCTGCTGCCACTATCTTGTCAAGACAAGACTGTAGTCCTCTTCCTTAGGGTGTGTTTTTGTTTTCCTCCACACTAGTGTTTATATAAACCATAATTTCCCAACAATTCCCAGTCTGTGAAGCATCTGTGACCTTGCCAGGATGGGTAGAGAGATGAGATTTGGAAGAAGAAAAATTGAGAAAGAAAAATTGAGCCAGTTTCCATGGGCTCTGGGAGGCCCGCTTGCAGTTGAAAAGGCAGTTTAATCCTCACAATTCATACAAGACAGAAAAGGAGAAAATAGTGTCTAAGGTTACTAAGCTGGGTCTCACTGAAGTGCAGACTTGTATAGCTAGAGCACAAAGTCTGGAAATGGAAGGATAAGTCTAATTATTACCTCTAGTTTATAACGACTCAGTCAAGTATGTGATTCAGCTTATTGTGTGTGTGGAATATGAACTTTCTGAGCGAGAAAGGAATTTTTCTTTTCAAAATCTCATTTCAAAAACTCTTCCCTTCCTCCCTTGCTCCTTTCCTCCCTTCCTTCCTTCCTTCCCTCGTTTTCTTTTTCTTTCTTTCTTCCTTTCTTTCTTTCTTTCTTTCTTTCTTTCTTTCTTTCCTTCCTTCCTTCCAGCACAGTAACACCAACAGGGATATTGTCATGAAAGAATATGCTGATATGATGCAGAGATATAGCATGACTCTGGAACACTGTTAAAATCGTTCTTTGAAGAGACACAGAACCAATTTCTGCTGCCACTATCTTGTCAAGACAAGACTGTAGTCCTCTTCCTTAGGGTGTGTTTTTGTTTTCCTCCACACTAGTGTTTATATAAACCATAATTTCCCAACAATTCCCAGTCTGTGAAGCATCTGTGACCTTGCCAGGATGGGTAGAGAGATGAGATTTGGAAGAAGAAAAATTGAGAAAGAAAAATTGAGCCAGTTTCCATGGGCTCTGGGAGGCCCGCTTGCAGTTGAAAAGGCAGTTTAATCCTCACAATTCATACAAGACAGAAAAGGAGAAAATAGTGTCTAAGGTTACTAAGCTGGGTCTCACTGAAGTGCAGACTTGTATAGCTAGAGCACAAAGTCTGGAAATGGAAGGATAAGTCTAATTATTACCTCTAGTTTATAACGACTCAGTCAAGTATGTGATTCAGCTTATTGTGTGTGTGGAATATGAACTTTCTGAGCGAGAAAGGAATTTTTCTTTTCAAAATCTCATTTCAAAAACTCTTCCCTTCCTCCCTTGCTCCTTTCCTCCCTTCCTTCCTTCCTTCCCTCGTTTTCTTTTTCTTTCTTTCTTTCTTTCTTCTTTCTTTCTTTCTTTTCTTCTTTCTTTCCTTTCTTTCTCTGTTTTTCTTTCTTTCTCTCCTTTCTTTTCTCTCTCTCTCTCTCTCTTTCTTCTTTTTTTCTTCATTCTGTCATCCAGGCTGGAGTGCAGTGATGCAATCATGGCTCACTGTAGCCTTGATCTTCTGGGCTCACGAGATCCTTCTATCTCAGCATCCCCTCCCAAGTAGCTGGGACCACGAGTGTGTGCACCATGCCTGTTTTAATTTTATTTTTTTAATATTTCGTAGAGATAGGAGTCTTCCTGTGTTGCCCAGGCTGGTCTGTAACTCCTGGGCTCAAGTGATCTTTCCACCTCAGCTTACCAAAGTGTTGCATTTATAGGCATGAGCCTTCACACCTGGCTGGTGAGCCTTTCAAAATGCAAATATCTGAGTGCCCCTCTTTGACCACACAGGACTATGTTAATACATGCTCTCCACTAGCTCAAAGTTTCAAACCACAAGATGCAAACAACTTAGGTTTTCTCATTTGCCATGCCAGTTCTCACTCTCTCTCTTAAAAAGTCTCTTTTCAACAGTTTTAGAAATATTGAGTGACCTGCTCAAAGTTACACTGTTGATTTGTTTTTGTAGCCAGGTCTGCAATGTGTGTCTATTGACTTCTTATCCAAAGCTCTTTTGGTGACATCATTTTGCCCTCTAGTTTGTAAAAGAGGATACATACTGTTTTGTGGTAAGAAACCCTAAATATGAAATATCTCTCCAGAGAAATTTCAGGTTCTTAACACTAAAATTTGCCAGTAACATCTCAAGCTCTTTCTCCGCTGTTGCCAATATCTGTTTTCTTGGCAAGATCTGTGTTTTCATTAAAAAAAAGTCTGGAAATTTGGTTCTATTTGAACTAAGTAAAATGGTATTAAAGTTGTGCATTTCCAGCTTGTAAGAAAGAAAGACCAGCTCATGGTACTTCAGATGATGGGGCAAGTCAGACAAAGAGTAAATGGAAAGACAGAGCAGACACAGAGCAGGCCTTTTGGAAAACCTTTGGTGGGGGGACACTCATGGAAACCAGATCCACAGTGGTCCACTATTGATCATGGGATTCAAGGACAGTGAAGAGTATCTGTCATTGCTATTCACTTGTGGCCTTGGGTCTTTTCAGCATCATGATTAGGAAATACCAGTCCCTCCATGGCACGTATGATCAGAGGTTGGGAGGTAAAAGTGGAATCACTAAATGACAAAACTGGTTTCCATGCTGTTCTAGATACCTTCAAGGTGGGGGACCACCAGACTTTCCCCCACTATCGTTAGGAAGGCTGGGTTCTGGGACTTTTGTTACAGCTTTTCTGGATGAGTGGACCAGTGGCCTGGTGGACCACCTCCATCCTTTGCTTAGATTGGTTGGCTTAAACACTCAGCTGTAGCCAGTTTCCATGGGCTCTGCGAGGCCTGCTTGCAGTTGAACAGGCAGTTTAATCCTCACAACTCATACAAGACAGAAAAGGAGAAAACAGTGTCTAAGGTTGCTAAGCTGGGTCTTGTTGAAGTGCAGACTTGTATAGATAGGGCACAAAGTCTGGAAATGGAAGGACAAGTCTAATTGTTATCTCCAGTTTATAACGACTCCGTCAAGTATGTGACTCAGCTTATCGTGTGTTTGGAATATGAACTTTCTGAGAGAGAAAGGAATTTTTCTTTTCAAAAACTCATCCTGATGACCTTTTCATGTTCCTAAATCATCTTGATCAAGATTCTAACAGACAAGAAATAAAGGCAATTGTTAGGCTAATAATTCTCTTATGTATAACAAACATTAATTCCATAGAAGTTTATTCCAATCTTGTAGAGAATATGTTTTGAGGTGTTTAAAATAACTGTTCCTTCAGGAGTGCCCATTTCTACCTCCAGCTACAGTTTAATTGTTTTTAGCTCACACATGGAGATATCCACAGTCAGGCATTGCTTTTAGTTGCTGATCATCATGACACCG
>NW_012103188.1:1833833-1836726 GCF_000951045.1 Mandrillus leucophaeus | reverse complement strand
GAGAGAGAAAGGAATTTTTCTTTTCAAAAACTCATCCTGATGACCTTTTCATGTTCCTAAATCATCTTGATCAAGATTCTAACAGACAAGAAATAAAGGCAATTGTTAGGCTAATAATTCTCTTATGTATAACAAACATTAATTCCATAGAAGTTTATTCCAATATTGTAGAGAATATGTTTTGAGGTGTTTAAAATAACTGTTCCTTCAGGAGTGCCCATTTCTACCTCCAGCTACAGTTTAATTGTTTTTAGCTCACACATGGAGATATCCACAGTCAGGCATTGCTTTTAGTTGCTGATCATCATGACACCGGCTCCTGAAAAAAACGTCTATTTTAGTGATGTTCATGATAGATGTAAGTTACATCAGCCTAATAGTGGTTGATATCAGCTGTTATGCCTGCTGAAATAATGGATTGACTGTGCCACAATTCATATATTTCATATGTAAAGACAAGACTTTAAATAATGTGATGAGAAGAGGAGCCAAAATTCCAGGCTAAAGTGAAATTGAAGCAATCACGATGAAAAATTTCAACTTACAAATTAAAACTTTTTCCATCCTAACATTCAGTTGGAATTTTAAACATATACTCTCTTCGATATAAAATTATGTCTTTGTTACTATTTCTAATGCTAGTATCATAATATTACAATGCTGGAATGCTGGAATTTTGGTAACAATGATTTTAATAATGCTTTGCTGTCCTTAATATCAGATAGAATATTTACAGTAAACGTTGTTAAAGTGGACGTTTGAATTTTGGGACAATAAAAGTTTTTTGCCTTGCGATCTAGAATTGTAAAATCAATTCTAATGAGACCAATAGTTGAAAGAAATTATAGATGGAAGTCTTGTCTTCCCATTATTAGTAACCTCCTTTAGACGAAGGCAAGGTGGCCAGGCGCAAGTGGTTATGCCTGTAATCCCAGTACTTTAAGAGGCCGAGGCAGGTGGATCACTTGAGGTCAGGAGTTGGAGACGAGCCTGACCAACGTGGTGAAACTCTATCTCTACTAAAAATACAAAAATTAGCTGGGCCTGATGACGGGCACCCGTGGTCCCGGCTACTTGGGAAGCTGCGGCAGGAGAATTGCTTGATCCCCAGGGTGCAGAGGTTGCAGTGAGCTGATCATGCCACTACACTCCGGCCTGGGGCAACAGAGGGAGACTCCGTCTCAAATAAATAAATAAATAAATAAATAAATAAATAAACAAACACACAAACAAACAAAAAGAGGAAGGCAAGGCTGCTTTAAAGAAACATATCATAGAATAGACAAAATTTAATTTTTAGGGTTTCCAGTTTGATTAGCTAGGCTTCAAATTATTTAGTAGATTTGAAATAACGTTTAATAGTCTAATTGCTAACCAGGATGATTTATTTTTTTTTTTAGTTTACATTAAACCTCACTTATTGAATGAATGTCTGAGTAAAAATGAACTGAAGTTTTAATTGTCAAGGATAGTATAAGATTTTTAATCTATGTCATTGAACATTTGTTCCCCAATAGAAATCCTCAGTCATCTTGGAAGAGATGAAAATAGGAAAAATACAAAAATATTTTCTCTTACTTTTGGTTATGTATCACCATCTTTGAGATTTTATAAAATGTTCAACCTTTTAAAATTAGACATTTTAATGACACAATATTATCATGAGGTCAAAGACATGGATTTCTAGAGGTATTTAACTTATTAATAACAATAGTTCTATACATATATAAAGAACTAAGGTTGCCACAAAAAATGGTTAAAGCTAAATTGTTTATAAGTGTGATTTTCCAAAAAAATAAATGGACCTGTAAGGTTAGAACCTGCTCTTTCATAACATTATCCTTTTGGCATTATTAGTACCCATATGGCTTTTACAATTGCCAAATATGTTGATCATTTCATTCTTCTTCCTTCAGATTTACTGATTCTCCTGTAAGATAAAGAAAAGAAATTCGAGGTAGGCAAGTGGCAGGTTTTGCTTAAGATGGTAGTTCCCTATCTTATTCCAGAGGATATTAAAGTACTTGACATGAAAAGAGAGGGTTTCTGAAGTCAAATAAGTTGAAGAAACACTAAATCTAATGCAATGTATAAAGTTTATTGTTTCGGAATTTCTTGGAGGCTTTACTATATTAGCATGAACTATGAATCAGATGAGGATCCCTGCTCTCTCTCTTGCTCTTTCGATGCATGTTATTACCCTCCCTCTACTGCCACGAAGTACCTGCAGGCTCTGATGTTCTCAGTGCCACACGTTTAGTAATCAACATTTTATGCTCATCACAAATTACAACAAACTTATTGGCTTCAAGAAAAAAAAATTATTATCATAGTTCTGTAGTTCAGAAGTCTGACACAGGTCTCACTAGGCTAAAATCATGGTGTTGGCAAGATTACGTTCCTACTGGAGGCTATCAGGGAGAATCTGTTTCCATGCTCATTTCATTGTTGGCAGAATTCAGTTCTTTGAGTAGGACTAAGATCCCTGTTTTCTGGCTGGCTGTCAGCTGAGGGCCATTCGCGGTTTCTAGAGTCCTTTCATTCCTTGACTGGTAGTCCCCTTTTTCTGGAAAGCTCTATCTTCCAATATCTTCTTCTTCTCTCTCACCTCTCTGAGTCAAAAAAAAAAAAAAAAATCAATTTTAAAGGACTCACGTGATTAGACTGGGCCCATCTGCTTAATCCTGGATAATGTATAACAGGTAAAATAACATATTCACAGGCTCCAGGGGTCATAATTCTGACTAACACAGCTAGTTAAACAATATATAGATATTTTCTAGATGAATCTTACTCTGTCACCCAGGCTGTAGAGCAGTGGAGCAATCTCAGCTCACTGCAACCTCCACCTCCCAGTTTCAAGTGATCCTCCCACCTCAGTCTCCTGAGTGGC
>NW_012103188.1:1831107-1833783 GCF_000951045.1 Mandrillus leucophaeus | reverse complement strand
CGCCACTGCACTCCAGCCTGGGCGACAGAGTGAGACTCTGTCTCAAAAAAAAAAAAAAAAAAATTGATTAGTATATTTAAGAAATTTATGATAAGATTAAAAAACTGCAATACTCACACACCTCCTTGCTGTCAGAATACTTGAGAAATTGCTCATGTAGCAATGGTAGATATCCATAATAGGCATGAGTGGGTATTCTTGAGGGAAATTTTATCTTGTCCGTGATGAATCCTGTGTCCTCAATCCATTCCCCAATGCCTATTTGGAAATGGACACACACACACACACACACACACACACACACACAGAGATTCTTATAGTCTAATAAGTGAACTTGAACCAAATATATTTGAGAGTGAGAAGTAGTTCTTATATACAAGACACTCCATTTATAATCTTTTGAATTACATCTCTCTCCTCCATCCAGACCAGATATAGAAATGAGATTGGGTGAAAGCAGGTGCTGATAAAATTGTATTGAAAATGTTGGCCAGGCACGGTGACGCAAGCCTGTAATCACAGCACTTTGGGAGGCTGAGGTGGGCAGATCACCCGAGGTCAGGAGTTTGAGACCAGCCTGACCGACATGTTAAAACCCTGTCTCTACTGAAAATATAAAATTAGCTGGGCATGGTGGTGCATGCCTGTAATCCCAGCTACTCAGGAGGCTGAGGCAGGATAATCACTTGAATCTGGGAGGCGGAGACTGTAGTGAGCTGAGATTGTACCAGTGCACTCCAGCCTAGGCAAAAAGAGCAAAGCTTCATCTCAAAAAAAAAAAAAAAAAAAAAAAAAAAGGTACTCTACTGCTTTCAATAGTGAGACACTTCTCACTGCCCTTCTCCCTGAGATGTATCTTTTTGGTTTCAAGCCATTGTTTTTCTCTTGTGTTTCTTTTAATGTGGGTGACTCTTTCAGTCATGGAGGTTCAAAGAAGTGGTCTGCCTTTTAATAAAATTAAACTGAAGCCTGCATTTCTCCACTTACCTCTTTGGTTTAATCATAATAGCTTGCCACTTTTTTAGGCATTACATTTTAAATAAAGCAGGGTGAAATTATTTTTTAAGCATGCATTTTATTGATTAGAATAAGTTCATTCTCTAGTCAGATCTAGTTTCCATTTTCCTGGGCAACAATGCATAAATAGGCCAACTTTTCTTTTTTTGGGCCGGCTCTTCTAAACATCATGCAGACCACCCTCTAGAGTTAAAACATTCTTCTATCCACTTTAGACATGAAAATGAGTTTAGTTATCCACTGTATCCTCTTGACACTACATCCTGGTCATTTGTATTAGACTTTGGGTTTCCCGCAGTGTGTGACACATTCTTTTACAGGTTATTTTTCAGGATGTGTTACTTCTACATCCCATTAATCCCAGGAAGTGCTTATATTACCAAGTGGATTAAGAACATGGAGTGATTAATTCAACTGCATCCTGTCTATGAATAAAGGAGTCTCTATTAGGCATCACTTTTTTTGTGTCTCTGGAATAACATTCTATTTCCAGCTTCTGCCCTTTCTTTCTCTAAGAAAAAACAAAAATAATCCCCCAGACCCCAAACACTCTTTTGTGTGACAGGAGGTCCATATGTTGATGGATTTTCCGAATTCTGTAAGTTCAGTTATTGCCAAACAAATAATAGGAATTGTGTTTTTTGATAAAGAATTGACCAAATGTATTGCAAATGCATTGTCTATATTTGAAAATATTTAAAATAAATGCTTTAAGAGATTATCCAAGCTATTTACGTTCAAGATATTCTCACCTAATAATGTTATTCATTTTGATTAGATCTATAATTCTCATACTAGTATTAGAAATTATTTATCTGGAACATGTATTTATCTGGTGAATCTTGTGTAGTGGAGAAAATTAGCAAAGTTCTAGTTATTGAATAAACAACTACTCCATGTTATTTATAATCACTGTCTCTTTGGGATTTGCACATTATTAATACATTAGGTGGCAAACTATTTTGCATTGTGTAAAGGAAAAATAAAATCAGACACATGCCCTCAACCTTCTTGCTCAATTCTGCACTGCTTACAGCTTTACTCTAAATATACATTTTTAAAATAGCTCCTTCTCTGATAACAGATTGGCATCTGTAAGGGATATTTTTGAACAATTATCATTACTCAAGGGGAGGCTGCAAAGCCTTTAGCACGTGCACACTGCCAGAGACTCTCCTTGCTCACTAGATGCTAGAGCTCTAATCAGCATCGAGTAAGGAGATCAGGTGGGATGCTCTGGGTCTGTGGAGACGACAGGAAGCATCTACAATGTTAAACGAATTTATAGAAAAGAAACCCAGAAATATCAAATCCTGCTGCCTATCCACAGGAAGACTGCTAATAAAGAAACAAGTTTTCTAATTTGATTTTCCATAAATCCCAATGCAGAAAATTTGAGTAAGTTGAGCTGGATAACCAGAACGTTCCTTTTTACCAAGCTATATTTTTCAGACCAAATTAAGTGGGATAATGCTTGCTTGATTACATACCTCCTCAACACCCACCATTTCCATACAAATACAATTCTCAGATGTTTCCACATTTTACTGAGTAGGGGGAGAGGCAAATACAGGTTATGTCCTTTCTATGGGAGCAGGCTTCATTTGAGACTACATTTGGCTGCATGTTTTTTTTAAAGTATAAAAATAAAATTGGTTT
>NW_012103188.1:1798098-1830077 GCF_000951045.1 Mandrillus leucophaeus | reverse complement strand
GTGGTGCATGCCTGTAATCCCAGCTACTCAGGAGGCTGAGGCAGGATAATCACTTGAATCTGGGAGGCGGAGACTGTAGTGAGCTGAGATTGTACCAGTGCACTCCAGCCTAGGCAAAAAGAGCAAAGCTTCATCTCAAAAAAAAAAAAAAAAAAAAAAAAAAAGGTACTCTACTGCTTTCAATAGTGAGACACTTCTCACTGCCCTTCTCCCTGAGATGTATCTTTTTGGTTTCAAGCCATTGTTTTTCTCTTGTGTTTCTTTTAATGTGGGTGACTCTTTCAGTCATGGAGGTTCAAAGAAGTGGTCTGCCTTTTAATAAAATTAAACTGAAGCCTGCATTTCTCCACTTACCTCTTTGGTTTAATCATAATAGCTTGCCACTTTTTTAGGCATTACATTTTAAATAAAGCAGGGTGAAATTATTTTTTAAGCATGCATTTTATTGATTAGAATAAGTTCATTCTCTAGTCAGATCTAGTTTCCATTTTCCTGGGCAACAATGCATAAATAGGCCAACTTTTCTTTTTTTGGGCCGGCTCTTCTAAACATCATGCAGACCACCCTCTAGAGTTAAAACATTCTTCTATCCACTTTAGACATGAAAATGAGTTTAGTTATCCACTGTATCCTCTTGACACTACATCCTGGTCATTTGTATTAGACTTTGGGTTTCCCGCAGTGTGTGACACATTCTTTTACAGGTTATTTTTCAGGATGTGTTACTTCTACATCCCATTAATCCCAGGAAGTGCTTATATTACCAAGTGGATTAAGAACATGGAGTGATTAATTCAACTGCATCCTGTCTATGAATAAAGGAGTCTCTATTAGGCATCACTTTTTTTGTGTCTCTGGAATAACATTCTATTTCCAGCTTCTGCCCTTTCTTTCTCTAAGAAAAAACAAAAATAATCCCCCAGACCCCAAACACTCTTTTGTGTGACAGGAGGTCCATATGTTGATGGATTTTCCGAATTCTGTAAGTTCAGTTATTGCCAAACAAATAATAGGAATTGTGTTTTTTGATAAAGAATTGACCAAATGTATTGCAAATGCATTGTCTATATTTGAAAATATTTAAAATAAATGCTTTAAGAGATTATCCAAGCTATTTACGTTCAAGATATTCTCACCTAATAATGTTATTCATTTTGATTAGATCTATAATTCTCATACTAGTATTAGAAATTATTTATCTGGAACATGTATTTATCTGGTGAATCTTGTGTAGTGGAGAAAATTAGCAAAGTTCTAGTTATTGAATAAACAACTACTCCATGTTATTTATAATCACTGTCTCTTTGGGATTTGCACATTATTAATACATTAGGTGGCAAACTATTTTGCATTGTGTAAAGGAAAAATAAAATCAGACACATGCCCTCAACCTTCTTGCTCAATTCTGCACTGCTTACAGCTTTACTCTAAATATACATTTTTAAAATAGCTCCTTCTCTGATAACAGATTGGCATCTGTAAGGGATATTTTTGAACAATTATCATTACTCAAGGGGAGGCTGCAAAGCCTTTAGCACGTGCACACTGCCAGAGACTCTCCTTGCTCACTAGATGCTAGAGCTCTAATCAGCATCGAGTAAGGAGATCAGGTGGGATGCTCTGGGTCTGTGGAGACGACAGGAAGCATCTACAATGTTAAACGAATTTATAGAAAAGAAACCCAGAAATATCAAATCCTGCTGCCTATCCACAGGAAGACTGCTAATAAAGAAACAAGTTTTCTAATTTGATTTTCCATAAATCCCAATGCAGAAAATTTGAGTAAGTTGAGCTGGATAACCAGAACGTTCCTTTTTACCAAGCTATATTTTTCAGACCAAATTAAGTGGGATAATGCTTGCTTGATTACATACCTCCTCAACACCCACCATTTCCATACAAATACAATTCTCAGATGTTTCCACATTTTACTGAGTAGGGGGAGAGGCAAATACAGGTTATGTCCTTTCTATGGGAGCAGGCTTCATTTGAGACTACATTTGGCTGCATGTTTTTTTTAAAGTATAAAAATAAAATTGGTTTGAATAGTGTAAAAATTTATTTCTCTCCCTCAAACTTAAAGACACAAGGTAGGTGACTCAGGTTGATTTGGTGGAGATACTAGGGCCCCAGTCTCCTTCTAACTTTCTACTCCACCACCCTCAGCACCACCTCCATTCCTAGGGTTGCCTCCTAGACAAAGATTGCTGTTGAAACTCCTGCCATTACCTTTTTATTACAGGGGTAGGATAGGGCAAAACAGAGTCCTTTTAAGCAGGTTTCCGAAAACTCTCACATGGCACTCATGCTTAGATTTTAATTGTCAGAACTTAGTTACGTAGATACACCTACCTACCAGCAAAGCAAGATCATTAATCCTTAAACTCTATGTGCTATTGCTAGTGAAAGCTTCAGGCTCTTCCATCTCTGAAATTCTGAATTTTTAAATTACCTGCTTTAAAATTATTTAAGAAGGCTTCAGAATTCTATCATGTTTTAAAAGTTAAACTGATATTAAATTGAGTAACCAATTGTATAAATTTTATTTTTTAAATCTAAGACAAGTCCTAAATATACCATATTTCCACTATATAGACAAAAACATTAGGCCGGGCTCGGTGGCTCACGCCTGTAATCCCAGCACGTTGGGAGGCCAAGACAGGCAGATCACCTGAGGTCAGGAGTTTGAATCAGCCTGGCCAACATAGTGAAACCCCCTCTCTACTAAAAATACAAAAATTAATCGGGGTGTGGTGACACATGCCTGTAACCCCAGCTACTCGGGAGGCTGAGGCAGGAGAATTGCTCGAACCTGGGAAGCAGAGTTGCAGTGAGCAGAGATTGTGCCATTGTATTCCAGCCTGGGCAACAGAGTAAGACTCCATCTCAAGAAAATAATAAAAAAAGAAACATTATACTATGACCACTTAATTGGTCTTTTACTAAGATGACTTAACTGTTTTATTTATTTATTTTTTTTTGCTACTGCTGAATGTCATTTTATGTTTTATTTTGAAGTTTTTTTTAAAAGTATCTGAGACTCCTCCTCCCATGTATGTAACATAAAGAATGTTGCATTTTATGATAGTTACCTGAAAGGTATTTGTTTAACAAATACATCATTTACTATGTGTAAACTATGGTTCTAAAAGCTTTATAGATATTCACAGCTTGACTCCTCATAACCACCCCACATGATAAGTGCAAGTGTTATCCCTATTTTATAGATGAAGAAAATGAGGCAGAGAAATGATAAATTGCTCAAAGTTGTAAGATAATAAGAGGTAGTGCCATTATTAGAATTCGTACATTCTGACTGCAGAATATATGCTAGATACAACTATACTGTGGGGTCTGTCAAAATATATGCTTCACTTCCTAAGTATCAAATGTACTTCAAGAACATTCTGTTACTATTGTAATTAAGCACAGTAATAATCATTTGATGGTACAGCTATAGAAACTCCAGGAAGATTGAGAGAAATGTTTGGTTTTAGCTGATAATGTCAATCAGATTCCTAAATAGAATTCAGATTTCCTGACTTTAAACAAGTGCTAAAATAGCATGAACCCTCTCATCTATTTGCAAACAGCAATATTCATGGCATTCTTCCATAGAAAATACATTCTCTTCTTTTCAAGTAAACTATTGAGCAATGAAATGTGAGTCCAAATTATGTAACCTTATTTTAATGCCTTTTCATAGTTTTCATAATTTTTTAGTCATAGAATACTATTTGTCATGAAGTTAAAAACCATAGATTTCATAGGAGAAAACATGCTTCTTATGCTGCTTACCAAAGTATACAATCTACATTTGAAAACAAATTACAGGAAATCTTGTACCTAGAGTCACCTAAAAATGAATTAGGTCTCTTTTACAGGGAGAATTTACATTTATTACCTGATATATTTTATTGCTTTAATCATTATTAAAGAGTGTATATATAAAACACATAAGGTAATAGCAATCTAATATTTGAAAAGCAGAACAAAAAATCAATTTCGAGCCTGCTGAATCCCATCAACTTCAACCACGTTTCAAACATTTCAGTTCTTCATAGAGATGATTATGAAATGAAAATGTTTACAAAGCATATGCAGCATGTGTTTTACAACCTTTGCATTTTGTGTTCAGGAGCTTCTGAATCATTGCTGCTGTTTATAATCTGCATCTGCTTTAAAAATCAAATAAAAAGCAATACAAATGTCATTCTTATGAACAGAATAAAAAAACACAAAGAGAATAAGAAATGTATTTGTATTAGGAAGGAAATGAAGCAATGGCAAGGTTGGGGTACCTTAAGTAGAAATCTTGATTGCCATCTCCAGTAAGGCCTTATGGAATGGTGTTACCTTGTTGAATTAATGAAGGTTCAGGATGTAAACTTAATGTTCAGTAGGTCTTTGAGAAAACTTGGGGAGACAGGTAAGGCAGTTAGATTTAGAAGACACTGGAGTATATACAATATTGGCCAAGTTATTCTATATTTTGTTTTGCCTTAAGCCTAAGCAATATTCATTCTTGGGACTCAGATACATGTGGAAGTGTCAAACAGATAGACCGGCCAGGCAGTGCTTCCAGCAAACTATTGTATGAGAATTAGAGATGGCGTCTAGGAGAAAAAGAATACATCCTAGGGGATAAAGGAGCTCAGACTCACGTATCAAATAGAAGGAATGATTCTGAGAAGAACATGGTTTCTTTCACATAAGTTAATTCTGAGCCTACTTTTTATGAACTCATGTTTGAATCCTAAGTCAAGAGAGCTTTGAGTAAACCCTTCAAAATGTTAGGATCATGGCAATGTCGCTTAAATTCTTCTTTAAGAGAATGTGATGCAAAGAGGGAAGAGACATTTTCTCTCATGTAGCCAAAGACCATAAGAGAGCTTTGGCTTCGCAATGTCTCCCATGAATCACCTGTATTGACAGGTGGCAGCAGCAGTACATGTTAGAAGGGCCAGTTGTTTCTCAAAAGGTGATAGTATACAGTGAGGGGGCAGCTGTGCTTGGGTGAGGTGATAGTACAGTATCCAGCGGAAGAGGTGGACTTGGTCACAGATGAGTCAGTGCTCTCTGGAAGTGTTGACACATCAGAGGCAGCATTATTATTGCCTAGAAGAGGCATGGTGGCAGTGTGCATTGAAAGTGGTTACATTGCCTAGCAGAAGAGTTTGTACCAGGAAGAAGTGGCTAAACCAGTAGAAATCAGTTTATTTATATCTAGATGCTAGAGGCAATAATCATAGTAGATGCTGTTTTGCCTGTCTCAGATCCTGTTGACTGGTACTATACTCATGCGTCAGTTGCTATAAATGTTCTCTGATTCTAACTCATATATGACCCCTTAGCTGTAGAATTGTCCTCTCCTTGCTCTCAATATGCAACAGAAGACGAGCAGTAACCCATGATCAGGGTCCTGCTAGTGTGGATACTCATTTCTTTGCTTTCTGGAAGCAAATTCCACAATTGGGTCACTTCAATTTCTAGCTGTTGATTTCCAGACCCATGTATTCTAAATACTGGGGACATACCACTTTAAAACTGCCATTGATTAAAGGTATGTACTGAATCTTGAAGGGTAATACCTTATCCAGTGATTGTGAAGAAGTGGCCTGAGGCAAGAGTGTATATAGACACAGGGCCAGTGTCAACTTGTGTAGCTTGTGGTCAGTAGCTTGGAAGGAGCAAAATTGATAGATTAAAGACAAGAATGTCTGAAGAAAAGGCATGTGGATGGACACATAGGAGTAAACACAAAGTTTGAGGATCTTTGATTCACAGAAAGCATCCACTGCAAATGAGGCATTAAACAAACAAATGCTCAAGATGTCTCAGCTGATAGATGCCAGCCAGGTTCTGTCTTTGGCTATCCCAGCTCTTGTGCACTATGGTTGTGGAGAAAGAGACTATGCATGGGTCTGACAGCATGGGCTCCCTCTCATCAAGGCTGAATATTTAATCTGCCCACAACAAAACATAAAACTGAGGTCCCCACATGGCAACGTTTCTTGAGGAGACCAAACATTGACTTGGTGTCATGTAGTTTATATCAGACCTGTTAAACTATGGAAAGGGAAATAATTTTGACTGTGATTGACATAGAATCCAAGTATATGTTTACCTTTCTTTTCCTGTGGTGCCTCACCCCTCCACACTATTTAAGGGCTACAGTGTCTGATCCAACAATGCAGGATTTCATATAACACTTTCTTGGATGAAGAAACTTCTTTTTTATAAACATTCTGGAAAATAAGTTATATCAATATACTCTGGCCATCAAATCCACATAGGATGCCACCCAAAAGTTGCCGGCCTGATTGGATTAGTTTGGAGATGAACCCCTGAGGGAATGGAGTGCTGTCGTCTAGGACATAATATTTATCTTAAACTAATGGCTAGTATATTAAATTGTGTATCTAATAGTTAGAATATATGGGTCCAGAAAGTAAGAGTGGTTCACCTTTTCTACTGGGGATCCATTTAGGAATTTGGGATTCCCCTTCCTGCGACTTTAGGCTGGATCCTCAGATTCTGATTTGTAGAATAGTTCACTTCTACTAGAGAACACAGTCAGATTCACACCAAAGAAATCTAAAAGAGATTGACCTCTTTATACATCTTCAGCCTGTAGATCATAAAAAAACGAGAAAAGAGATTCGTTAACATACTGTCAGGGATAATTGATTTTGATCACCATGAGGAAGTACAGTTGCTACTCCATACTGGGGCATCTCTATAGTTGTAACTGAAAATGGGCAAGTGCTGTAACGATGATCTGAAAAATGCCAGTTAAATCGGAGCTCAGGGTTCTCAGGGATGGTAGTCTTACTTATCCTACAAGGTAAGCCAGAGATTTTGACAAGCAGAAATGCTAGACAATTAGCAGAAGAATCGAGAAAGGGTGGTTGAAGAGGGACGTGATGAATTATGGTTAAGGCTTTAGGATCAGCCACAGCAACAGTGGATGAAGTTCATCCTACTAGCCTTTCTCTTGTAAATTTTCCCAGCAACTGAGACCAGCCAGAATCCTGGAGAAGCTATGTCTGGACGGGATACATTAACGTGACAAGTGGATCTGAGTGATGCAAGGAATCCACATTGTTGATGCATCACACAGATCCCTTTGCTAGTACATACACCCATCTTCCTGTGGCTATGAATGTTGGTTAATAAGAATGCTTAGCTCTCCCCTTCTTCCAAAGATTATTATCAGTCAAACAGAAGCCCCCCTCCATCATCTCTTGCAAGCAGACCTTAGCCAGTGACTGTGGGACATGCGTGTTCAAAAAAGCAGCTCCTTGTCTTAAGGTGGGTATACCTCTGTGATGCAATTAAAACTTTGAAATTTCACAGTGAGATCAGAGTATAGGTAGTCTCCTGCTGAGACACATCCTTGTTTAGCATTTTTTCCTTGCTGTATCTGCCTGTCTCATCCCATTTTTTCATAAACGCACTCTTCCAAAATACCGCTCAGGCTGTGTTCCTGGGGAGCATAACCTACGACTGAGGTGAAATGCCTTCCCGCCTTTCAGCAGAGATGGAGGTAGTGACCCTACTCATGTCTGGAGGCTGACCAAACAAATAACAGGAAAATGGTGATGTCATGTGGTTACTGAATGGAATTGTTTATGAGCACGTACAAGACAGCTGTTGGGGCCTTGCCAATATAACTGAAAAAGATTCTGTTAAGAATTGGAGAAATTACATTTCAGAATAAGAGTCAATAGAATTTACTGCTAATACATCTTCATTTAAAATCCTGGATTAGAGTGGCCTGGTAAACATGGGTTACATTGCCATAGGGAGCAGGCATTTCCAGTTCTTGGATTCTTTCATCTTCTATTCAGAGTACTGCTTCTCTTGTCATATATGGGAAGTCATTGTGGTAATCTGAAAATGGCTTATTGTGCATGGACTGAGAGCTACTACAATATGTGATTTTGAGGTATATTTCTTCTGGGCCATGGTGAACCCCGATGGGTGATATCTCCACTCATACGTATTTTACCTGTATAGTATTTCTTTTTCTTTCTTTCTTTCTTTTTTTTTTTTTAAGAGTCTCACTGGAGTGCAGTGGTGCAATTTTGGCTCACTGCAACCTCCACCCCACGGGTTCAAGTGATTCTTGTGCCTCAGCTTCCCAAGTAGCTGAGATTACATGTGCATGTCACCAAACTTGTCTAATTTTTGTACTTTTAGTAGAGGTGGGGTTTCACCATGTTGGCCAGGCTGGTGTCGAACTCCTGGCCTCAAATGATCCGCCCGCCTCGGCCTCCCAAAGTGCTGGGATTACGTGCGTGAGCCACTACACCGGGACCCGCATAGTACTTTTAAAACACTGTAAACCTGAGGCTGATTTGGCATCATTTTCCTCTTTTCTGCTACTACCTTTGTCTTCATCAAATCATTTTCTAAATGATTTTGTTTCCAAATTTGAACTTGGAAATTACAATCCAACTTTCCTGAGGTATCACCTAAATCAACTTCACTTAGTTTTTCTGTGTTCCTATACACATTAGTCACATACAGATAGACAATTTCTAGGTTTATTTCTGCCAATGCTACTAACATTGGCTTCATATGGATTGTACAAATTGGAATCTTGGGGTCAATTTAATTCTTTTAATTACAAATTCTCACTGTATATGTCAACCTTTTTTCTCTTCTTAAATGCTACTCATCACTTTCAAAAACTGCAAAAAGCCAAAGTAAAATGGTTTCAATATCATTGGTTAGCAAAATATCACTGCATTTTACCTTAAAAGAAGATGAATCACAGGGATTTTCAAGGCTGTTAGTCTATCTTCATGCTTTCAGGCCAGGACTAAACTTAACAGTTGAGAACAAATGATTTAATCCCTTTTTAGTTTATCTTTAGACTAAAGATGATTCCTTTATATTTTAGGATTAATATAGAAACTAAAGATACCATCATTCCCTCAAAAAAATCACTATCATTTCATAACTATATAGCTATCAGAAAATTCTTAACACTTAAAACAGCTAGATTAGACTGCTATTTATCAGAGGGTTGATGTCTATCAGGATTCATAGACAGCTGACTACAGGCATATCAGTCATTTTTGGAACTAAGAAGTTTCCTCTTATTCATGAATATTCTCGGATTTGCCTGTCAAAGTCACTATGTCTCCATCACTAGAGATTTGTTTATTTGGCTTAGGGCTTTGCTTCTCTGTGATTTGATTTAACAACCTAGATGTTGGGCAGCTAGGCTGAATTGGCTTGGCATCCTTATCTGAAACTATTTTTGCACAGGGGAAAAATGGTATTTTCCTTCTCACCCCATTCTTCTTACTTTCTAAGATTTTAAAATCAGAACAAATAAGATAAGGTTAAGAGTCTTAAGGACAATTTTCCCTATCTACAACATAAGACTAGTCCAGTATTTCTCAAACTGTATTCTGCAGAGATGCTAAAAGATGATAATGGTGTTTTTTTGATTAGATGGTAATCTGGTTACGTTATACCACAGTAAAGAATTACAATGTAATTAGAAGATTTGAGAAATGTTACAGAAAATAAACTGGTTTCTTTTTCTAAACTTTAACTGTTCACATTTATATAAGCAACAAATAATTTTTGGTAGCACATTTAACCTCATGCAAGGCACCAATGTGGGGTCACTAGTTGGGAAATACTGGTGTAGTATAAAATCAGGGCATTTATATCCCAAATCAAGGTCACATCCTGCATCTGAAATGGATCTTCAGTCCCTGTGACTCATGGGCATATGTCTCATACAGCATTCTCTCCTAAGGACTTCTAATGTGAATGTAATCACTGTGATTTCCTTTACTATTTTTTACCCATAATTTAAATTTTGTAATGTAAATATATATTCAGCATTAATGATATAGAATTAAGGTTAGTTGTATAGATTAATGTATAAAATTAAGATTAACTAACCTGTATTAATTAAAAGTTACCAGTTTCAGAAATCCCACAGAAGCCTGCTTATACAAGGGTATTTATCAATTGGTGAAACTGGAAGGTCATAGAATCAAAGAGTTTCAGGATTAAGAACAGATCTTGAGATGTCAGACTCCAGAACTAGGGACCTGACACAATTGGGATTCCCTTCAGCTTCTTCTCATCTGCAATTACCTCTGCTTGACTTCATTTTTCCTTATATCAGACAGCTTTTTTCAATGTGGAGTAAGAGATAATGGCTTCCAGTAGCAACCAATTCACATTCTTCAAACTCCATGACCCCAAATGACCCCTCTCCTCTTGCTTTAAGCAAACATCTCAGGGTAGGGATCTGTGTGTATTGCATTCGATCATATAAGAAGAGTGGACCAATCACCACAGCCAGGTGAATTGACAAATTGACTGTCAATTTGTCACATGCCTGTATCATATGTCAGTTTGTTATACGCCTGGATCATATACCTTCCTTTTAAACTTAGAAGGTAGGTTGTTGAATACTGTTGAATTGAAGGAGTAGTTCCCAAAAGGAAAAGTGGGGAGAGAAAAGGGAAGGAGTTCTTAAATAGGCAAAAATTAAAATATTCACTGCATTTTACTCTTTGATAAATACATTATATCCTGAGGATACATAAATTTGCAACAGTGTTCATACCTAAAACAAGGCAAATAGTTTCTGGGTAACTGGAAACACATTTCATCTCTTCCATCAGAACACAATCTGAAATCTTGTTCAGTTACTGAATTTACAATCTCTGAGTTCTGTTCAGTTTTCTCAGCGAGGTCTGGATGCACCATTTTGTGATCTGGACACACCATTTTGTGATCTGGCCATTTATGGGCTAAATGATAAATAAAACCATTTAACAATAAAAGTGGAAAGACAATATAAGCACAATAAGAACTCCCTTTGGAAACAAGAAAAATGGAAAGCAACGTACAATTAGAGCTCTAGAATGCAGATTTTATTGTGGTAGAGAATGGTTAGTAATTTCTGCCCCCATGGCTGAAGAGGGACTTCTATCAAGCAGCAGCCGTATTTCCCACAGTTGAAAATGGTTGGTTCCTGATATGTTTTGGCTGTGTTCCCACTCAAATCTCACCTTGAATTGTAATAATCCTCACGTGCTCAAAGACAGGTGATTATTGTCTCCAGATGGAAATAATTGAATCATGGGGGCAGTTTCCCCTACGCTGTTCTCATGTTATTGAGCAAGTCTCACGAGATCTGATGGTTTTATAAATGGGAGTTCTGCACAAGCTCTCTCTTGCCTGCTTCTATGTAAGCCATGACTTTGCTCCTCATTCACCTTCTGCCATGATTGTGAGGCCTCCCCAGCCATGTGGAACTGTGAGTCAATTAAACCTCTTTCCTTTATAAATCACCCAGTCTTGGCTATGTCTTTATTAGCAGCATGAGAACAGACTAATACAGTGCCTCCCTTGACCAAAGTCCTCCATAATCACTTTTCAGAAGGAGATTGGGAGGATTTCTCATCCGTGGATGGTACTACACTAGAAATACTTTTCCTATTTATATAAGTTTAGGGAATCTTGGAATTGCTTTAGGGATTAAGTAGTCATAGGCCTGCATGGCAAATATCACTTAAGTAGCTGGTGGGACTACCAGGCAGTTAGATATTTTCTTCCATGTGCACATACTTCCTAGGTGATCTCATGTATTCTTAAAAATGTAAATAAGTTTGTGAACTCTAGTTAATATCTTTAGCCCCCATATTTCCCCTGAGCATCAGACTTGCATACCCAATTCCTCCTTGGAATCTTTATGTGGGCAGTTCAAATTTAACAAGGTCAAACCCTTGGGTTTTCTCACTTAATGGACTTAATGATTCACCCATTTTCTCGGGCCAATCATTTTCATTAATCATATTCACAAATCCAAGTTTACTGTGAATCTGACCACTTATCACCGTTTCCACGGCCATCACTCTGGTTCAAGCCAGTATAATCTCTTCTGTGGTCTAAAAGCTTCATATGCAAAAGCTTCATAACTAGCCTCCCCTCTCTACTCCTCATCCAGTAATATAAAGTCATCACGTACATATAGAGTAGATTTTAAAGTTATATGCCTGATAAAGCAAACTTTCTTGCTCAAATAATTCTGTCTTCTCATTATTATAAAATGGAATGTGAACTCCTGACTGTACATACTCTGCAAGGCTCTACATGTCCGGGCTATTGATTCTCTAATGGGTTTCACCTCATTCAGTCCATTCTAATCACATTGGCTTGCTGTTCATTGAACACTTCAAACTTGTAATGCCCTAGGGCTTTTGTACTGCAGTTCCCTCTGCCTTTATCTTTCTGTCCCCAGATGTAAGCAAAGCTTTCCTTGTTATTTTCAAGTTGCTCCTTAAGTGTCACCTCCTTTTATTTCTATTTCTCTATTTTTATTCATAGTGCTTATATTTATCTGATATATCTATTTGTATATTTTCTGTCACCTCTCTGAAACACTAGAATATAATCTCACTATAAGGCATTTTCCATTTTGTTCATTGCTGTTTTCTAGAATGATACCTGAAATATTTTTACCTGTATATCTATCTATTTAGATGTCTATCTGGCACTCCATCATCATCTATCATCTAGTTTTTTTTGTCTATCAGTTATGGTTTGAATCTGTGTCCCCACCCATATCTCATGTTCAGTTTTAATCCCCAGTGTTAGTGATGGGGCCTAGTGGGAGGTGATTGAAAATGGGGGAGGTTTCTAATGGTTTAGCGCCATCCCACTAGTGGGGCTCTGGTGATAGAGTTCTCACAAGATCTGGTTGTTTAAAAGTGTGTAGCTCCTGACCTCCCCTCCACCCAACACACCCCACCTACTTCCTCCTGCTCCAGCCCTGTGAGATGTACCTGTGGCACCTTCACCTTCCACCATGATTGAATGTTTCCTGAGACCTCCCTTGAAGCTGCCATGCGTCCTGTACAGCCTACAGAACCGTGAGCCAATCAAACCTCTTTTCTTTATAAATGACCCAGTCTCAGGTATTTCTTAATAGTCTGAGAATGGATTAATACACTATTGATGCTTCTACACATGTAATTATTCATATAATATATAATGCAATTTTTTTTATCATTGTTATAGCTAATAACCAATGTCTAACTCATGGTCATTTAACATTCACTTGCCTTTCTGATTTTTGTTTCTTAGCAACAAGCCAGCATGGACTCTGTATTTTAATCTTATTTCTGGCCCTAATAATAAGTGTAAGGCACTGTTTTAAGTGTTTTAGCAATGCATTCATTCATCCACTATTTTAAGCAATCCAATAATGTAGGTAAAATCATATATTTTTATTTTAGAAGAGAAAAGTGAGGCATAAAGAAGTTCGCTTATGTTTCCAAGTTACACAGCTAACAAGAGGTAGAACAGGGTCCTACCAAGGCAGTTTGGTTCCTAAGTCTGTGCGTGTGACCACACTGATCACGCTTCTTCCAGAATGGGCCTTGGCTTCTTAGAGCAGTGAGCAGTACTAGGGTAAGAGAGAAGTCTAAGGGAATAATATCCCAGGATTCATCTTAGAGAGGCTTTGTCAGGCGGATTGTGTAGCAGGCCGGGCCAGGGAGTTCAGACTTTTCTCAATTTCCTGACACCACAAAGGGCCCAGGCTCTCTCTTCTATTTGAACTATTATTGCCCTTGTCTTCGCTCATGTGAAATTTAAAATGTTTCAGAGAATCGAGCTATTATAATTATCCAAAATCCATGATTGACTTTCAGTAGGTTTGCACTACGGGAAACAGGCAGAAAAAGCCTTTGGTATTAAAGTTGAGTTGTATTCTGTTTCCTTTTCTGCTTTTAGTTTGGGTCTCCTCAGTTTTGGTTCTCAATTCTGTTTGTACATTTGAATCACCCGGGGAGCCTTTAAAAATACTTTGCCCTACCACATAACAATTAAATAAAAATCTCTGAGGACGGAACTATGACAACTCTATTTTTTGTAGTTCCCTTGCTAATTCTAATGAGCAGCTAGAGTGAGAACTATTGCCTTAGATCAGTGGCTCTCAAACTTTAGCAAGTGTCAGTATTACCATGAGGGCTTATTAGACACGGATTGCTTGACCCCACCCCTAACTTCTGATTCAGTAGGTCTGGGATGGGGCTGGAAAATTTCATTGTCTAATAAGTTCCCAGGTGATGCTGGTCCTGCTGGTTCCAGGCCATACTTTGAGGATTACTGCCTCAAACCAAAGCATGGTACTATTTGCAGAACCCTGTGGAGGTTTTATGGGAAGCCAACTCAAGCTGATATTCTGATATTTTTCCCAAAGCCTCCTAAATTTCTATCCTGCACAGGCATATGAACTACGCACCAAGATTCAACAGGTAATACTTTAACCATTCACTGAGGAGGTAATATCACACATTCCCAACTTGGTAGATACTTGTTTTGTCTCCACATATTTATTTTTTGTTTTGTTTTTATAGCAGAGTCTTGCTCTGTTGTCCAGGCTGAAATGCACTGGCACACTCTTGGCTCACTGCAACTTCCACCTCAAGGGTTCAAGTGATTCCTTGTGCCTTGGCCTCCTGAGTATCTGGGATTACAGGTACATGCCACCATGACTGGCTAATTTTTTTTGTATTGTTTTGACTTTTAATAGAGATGGGGTTTCACCATGATGGCCAGGGTGGTCTTGAACTGCTGGCCTCAAGTGATCTGCCCGCTTCAGCCTCCCAAAGTGCTGGGATTACAGGCATGAGCCGCTGTGCCTGGCCCCCATGTATTTATTATTACCAATACTTCTCAATAACATCCTTGGCCACACATTCTATTACTTTGTGGCAGAAACGGGTGGTCTGCCCTCTCCAATAGGAAAGCCGCTAGTCACGTGTGGCTATTTTAACTTAAATGTGTTAACATTGAGAAAAATTAAATAGTTTCTCTGTCACTTTAGCAACATTTCAAATGCTAAGTAACCTCTGCTATGCTTTGGATACGGTTTGCTTGGCCAGCTACGCCTCATGTTGAAATGTGACCTCCAGTGGTAGAAGTGGGGCCTGGTAGGAGATGTTTGGGTCATAGGAGTGAGTCCCTCCTTCAGGAATGGCTTAGGGCCAACTTTATGGTAATGAGTGAGTTCTCACTCTGCTGGTTCCCATGAGAGTTCCTCCTAGAGCTGGTTGTTAAAAAGAGCCTGGTACCTGCTTGCTCTCTCTCACTTCCTCTCTCACAATGTGGTCTGCACATGTTAGCTCCTCTTTGGATTCCATCATGAGTGGAAACATCCTGAGTCTCTCACCAGAAGCAGATGCTGGCACCATCCTTTTTGTACAGCCTACAGAAAAGTGAGCCAAATAAACCTCTTTTTTTTCTAAATTAATCAGCCCCAGGTATTCCTTTATAACAACACTAAAGAGACAAAGACAGCCTCATATAGCTAGTGCTGGCCATATTAGACAGCACAATAGAACATTTTTATTTTCATAAGAAGTTCTCTTGGACAGTGCTGCCTAAATGTTTGTCAAACTTGTTTCTTTTACCTGGGTGTGCAGTTAAATATATTTTTGAATCCCCTTCTGTTGAGGTCTGACCTTGTTGCCAGTTCTCATCCATGGAATCTAAGGAAATAATATGTCTCTTCTGACTAAGCATAGAAGAAACTTGAATCCCTGAATGCATAGAACAGATCATCCTCAAGCTAAGATGAATTGTGAGTTGAAGGAGAAATAAATCTTGATTGTGTTAATTAACTTATATGTTGAGGTATTTAGTTACAACATTCAGCACAACTTAACTAGTGTATTGTCCTATGAAAATGTTAGTTGCGATATATCATTCTGAAGTATCAATAATATTTCCTCAAAACACTGCAGACATTAATCAATTCTTAATTTTTTAATTATTACAGTCACATGAATACAGTTTCACTTTAAAATTTCTTTGTGAGTAACTTTTTTGATATCTGTAGAAATGGTCTTTGTTCATAGAAATATTTCTATTTATTTTAAACTTACTCTTTTTGGTACTTGGTGAAAACCTTAGATATTCAATTAATGGTCATTTTCAGCTCAGGAATGTTTATATTATTTATTTGATCATTATTTTGGGTCTGTTTGCCTTGTATTTTCATGAATTCGTTAAGCTCTTTTTTTCTTATAGATTGAATTTCCTGGATCTGTTCCCTTTTTCTTTCATCATTTTATCAGTCAGCTTGGGCTGCCATAACGACATACAACAGGTTGGATGGCTTCAACAGGTAATTTTTTTTCTCCCATTTGTGGAGTCTAGACATGCAAGATAAAGGGTTTATAGGATTTAGTTTCTGGTGAGGGTTCTCTTACTAGCTTGCAGATGGCTACCTCCTTGCTAGGTTCTCATATGGCTTTTCTCAGTGCATGAGAAAAAGAGGGACAGGGGAGAGAGAGAGAAAGAGAATTTTTGGTATCTCTTTTTATAAGGACACCAAACCTATCAGATCAAAGTCACAATGTTATGACCTCGTTTAATCTTAAGTACTTCCTTAGAGGCCCCATCTCCAAATATAGTATAAACTGAGGTTTAGGGCTTCAATATATGAATTTTGGAAGGGTACAAACATTTGGTCAATAACAATCATTTACTTTTTATTGCTTATTCTTGTCAGAATACTGGCTGAATTGCTTACAGTAGTCTTCCATTTTTACTAAGTAGATCTTCTTCAGTCATTAATTTGTTTTTCAAAGCTTCTATCATATTTTAAAACTTGACCTCATGTTTCTTGTTACAAGTTTTTCAAGCTCTCATTGTTTTTCTTTTCCCATGATTATTTGCTCTAACGCCAAAGATGTGTTTTGATCTTGTGGATATAAAAATTAAATTAAATTATTTTGTTTTAGGAACTGAAACACTTAAAGGGATTTATTGGAAATATGAGCTAATTTAGAAAATTGAAGGGCAAGTTGAATAAACAAGCAGTGAAAAATTCAAGAACTTTGTCATCAGAGACTGTCATCAAATATGTCAGCTTAAACTGTAATCATTCCCTGCATGATTCTGCTCAAAATTTAGTTACTTGGAGATAGTCTCCATCATTAGGTCACATTTCTTCTGCTCTGTGCTGTGTCATTTTGGATGAGGTGTGTATGTCCAGTTGAACAGACAAAAGTAATCCTTATTAAGGTGGAACATTGACAATTTTCTCAATCATGCTCTGCTACAACATATTTTAAAACTTAGGATCAAAAATAAATATTTTTCTGACAACAGAATTTCTTATTGTAAATACATTACATAGAGAAAATACCTTATTTTTATTCTTTGGGATGGATTCTTTCTCCTTTCTTGTGGTATCATTCCATTGCTTCAGTGGTTTCCTGTGTAGTAAGCCACTAAGCCACTGTGGTAGCTTATTGTTTTGATCATGAGTCAAAGCCCTCACCTATCTTAGTTAGAGGTTACTATTGTCAAGTCCTTCTTTATTTATTTTCTGAGTATATTGTTCTTTCATGAGTGAGGATGACCAGTTGGTCCTATATGGCTCCTACTCTGGGACAATCTGCATTACATGATTTAGAAACACCTTGATTATCTTAGTATATGGATAATATCTTCCTCATTTCTAAGGCTAATGTTTATTTTTCTATATTTTAAGACTTCTAATATCTAGAAGGTTGGATTTAAATACTGTGATTTCTAAAAATTTCCAAATGTTTTAAAAATGAAGTTTTCAAACATAACATGCAGTATTTTAAACAGTATTGTGAAAATGATCATACTGCCAAAAGCAATATTTATAAATTCAATGCAATTCCCATCAAAACACCATTATTTTTCACAGAACTAGAAAAAACAATCATAAAATTTATACGAAACCAAAAAGAGAGCCCGCATAGCCAAACCAAGACTAAGCACAAAGAACAAATCTGGAGGCATTACATTACCCAACTTCAAACTATACTACAAGGCTGTAGTTACCAAAACAGCATGGTACTGGTGTAAAAATAGTCATGTAAACCAATGGAACAAGAATAGAGGATGCAGAAATAAAGTCAAATACTTACAGTCAACTGATCTTCAACAAAGCAAACAAAAGCATAAAGTGGGGAAAGGACACCCTATTCAACAAATGGTGTTGGGATAATTGATAAGTCACGTGTAGAAGAATGAAACTGGATCCTTATCTCACCTTATATGAAAATCAACTCAAGATGGATCAAAGACTTAAATCTATGATCTACAAACACAAAAATTCTAGAAGACAATGTTGGAAAAACTAGACATTGTCTTTGGCAAAGACTTCATGACCAAGAACCCAAACGCAAATGCAACAAAAACAAATAAATAAATGTGACTTAAATAAACTAAAAGTCTTCTGCACAGCAAAAGAAATAATCAACAGAGTAAACAGACAGCCCACGGAGGTGGAGAAAATACTTGCAAACTATGTATCCAACAAAGGACTAATACCCAGAATCTACAAGGAACTCAAATCAGCAAGTAAAAACAAATAGGCCAGGTGTGGTGGTTCACATCTGTAATCTCAGCACTTTGGGAGGCTGAGGTAGGCGGGTCATGAGGTCAGGAGTTCAAGACTGGCCTGGTCAACATGGTGAAAGTTCGTCTCTACTAAAAATACAATTAGCCAGGCATGGTGGCAGGTGCCTGTAATCTCAGCTACTTGGGAGTATGAGGCAAGAAAGTTGCCTGAACCTGGGAGGTGGAGGTTGCAGTGAGCTGAGATCTTGCCACTGCACTTCACCCTGAATGACAGAGTGAGCCTCTCTCTCAATAAATAAATAAATATAAAACAAATAATCCCATCAAAAAGTAAGCTAAGGACATAAATTCGCAAAACAAGATATACAAATGGCCAACAAACATGAAAAAATGCTCAACATCACTAATGATCAGGGAAATGCAAATCAAAACCACAATGTGATACCACCTTACTCCTGCAAGAATGGCCACAATAGAAAAATTAAAAAAAAAAAAAAAAGATGTTGGCGTGGATGTGGTAAAAAGGAACACTTTTACATTGCTGGTGGGAATGTAAATTAGTACAACTATGGGAAACAGTATGGAGACTCCTTAATGAACTACAAGTTGATCTACCATTTGATCCAGAAACCCCCACCTACGGGGTATCTACTCAGAGGAAAAGAAGTTATTTGTTTATAGCAGCACAATTTGCATTTGCAAAAATATGGAACCAGCCTAAATACCCATCAACCAATGAATGGATAAAGAAAATGTGGTATATGTATACCATGGAATACTAATCAGCCATAAATAGAAATGAAATATGGCCTTCACAGCAACCTGGATGGAGTTGGAGGCCATCATCTTAAGTGAAGTAACTCAGGAATGGAAAGCCAAATATTGTGTGTCCTGAGTTACATGTGAGAGTCAAGTTATGAGGATGCAAAGGCATTAGAACAATATAATGTACTCTGGGGACTCAGCGGGGAGGGATGGAGGGGGATGAGGAATACAAGACTACACATAGGGTACAGTGTACACTGCTCGCATGATGCGTGCACCAGAATCTCAGAAATCACCACTAAAGAACTTATCCATGTAATCAAATACCATCTGTTCCCCCCAAACTATTAAAATAATAAAACATTTGGAAATGCAACCTTATATAATATTTTAGCAAAAATAAATCACAGTATATATTTATCTCCAAAGGTAGCATTTGTAGCATTTATCAATAATTAATACATTATTATGCATCAGATCATTAGATGTATAACACTGGGGAAATATAAAATATGTGCTAACTAGGTCAACAGGATATTTGACCTTGATAATGTCATTAATAATGAAGCAAAGCTTCATTACTTAGTACTGCCAAAAATAATAGTTGAAAATGAGAGGCTTTGAGTGGCAGGAGACATATATTATCTGAAGTATACGTAAAGAGAAGGACAACAGATTCTGTAATGAGATGCTGGAAATTGCCAAGCATAAACTACATTTACTTCAGTCTGCCTAAATAATTGCTTTGACTTTTATTGGAGTTTATTTTCCTAAGGTTTGTGGAACAGTCTGGTATTCTCTTTGAGAGCCCTTTATTGTGAATGGACATGGAGATAACTTTCTCCCCTGCCATGTGTTTTGTGTAAGGAAAACAGTAAAAAGGGGATAACAATTTAATTTACATTTATTTCCATATGCATATGGATGTATGTATCTATATTTGCATGCATATATTGCATATGACTATGCATATATTATATATGCATATAGATGCATAAGTAAATGAATATATGCATATCGATATGAATCTAATAACAAGGTTACTGTGAATGAGGTTAGTGAGGGGTGGCTGCACGTGTTGTGAGTGTGTGCCCAGTTCTAGGTGGTGCCCTTCGTGAGCAGCCATGAACCATCCATGTGGTCATAGGTGGCTGGCTTGATTGGGAGGAAAACATTTTACTATTTATCTTTATATACTTTTTAATTCTTTAGGTGAATATATTAACTAAAGTAATCAATGAAAAAGTGAATGGAATCATAGGAAATGTCTGGAGGAGAGAAGGTATGTGACTTTGAGAGCAGAAATTAAAATTGCCTGTTTACATCTGCCTGATATCACAACTAATATTTTTCATTAAGAGAAATACTTATTATAAATTCTTGTCATTATAAATTTGTTCTTTTTCTTAATTTCTTTCATAAAGCTATACATCAAAATAGCCATTTTATGATTATTTCAACTTGTACATTGAATTATTTCATAGGCAAATAGTAGAAATTGTTAAACTATTTCTAAATGATATGAAAGTTTTTTTTTTTCAATAAGCATGCAAGCTGCAGTCTCGTGTTCAAAATCAAATTTTATAATTTCTTTTTTTCAAATATTTGCCTGAATTTTTGAGTATCTTAGAGAAATGACATTAAGCATTAAAGCCAGATGCTTCTGATGAACAATCATTTTCCTCTAAAGGCGAGTTAAACTATCTTGAAATTTGAAATGATCAACTTACTTTCCATTTTATATAAATCCTGCCTCAATTGTCAGCCCAGCAGTTGTGTATTAAATGGATATTAAATCCAAAAATATTGGAACCACATTATTTAAGCATTACTTGAGGAAGTGTATTGTGTTCTAATTTCACCCAAATTGCAAAATAAATGTGTCAGTTAAGAAAAGCTAGGCTATGCTGTGATAATGCACAACCTGAAACTCTTAATGATCTAAAAGAGCTAAGGTTTATTTCTTGATTATACTTCCTCTGTTTCTGAACAACTAGGGGCTAAGATCCAAATCTTTACTCCAAGTTGGGTTTCTCCACAGTGGCACTATTTCCAGTTTGGGCTGGATGATTTTTTATTGCCCCAGGATCAGAGAAAGGTTGAGGAGGCTATCCTGCACCTTGTAGAATATTCACTGCAGACATGGCCGCTACTCTCTAGATGCAGGTAGCATCCTCCTCATCTCAATCCAACCAAGACATGTCTCCAGAGATTGTAATCATCCCCTGAGGGGGCAAAATTGCCCAGATTGAGAATCAGTGCTCTTCAAAACATTGCCAATTGTCCAGTCAGAGGGAAAAGGCAAGTGGAGAACAGCATGTTGATACTTCAGACTCTGTTAGAAAGTGATTCATACCACTTCTCATATTCAGTTGGCCAAAACGTGGTCATACTTAATTTCCAGGAGTTAGAGAAGTACAATCTCTCCATCCTGTTATGGGGAGAATAAAGCAATGTCGGGGGTCAGCACTAATTATTATCACAGTAGTATTGTATGTTTTGGTAGGGAAATGAATACCTTTTCTTTCTCAAAAAATAGTGTATTTTCAACAATAGATCCTTGATATTAATTATTAATAGTTTCAGAATAAATATATATTAAAATAGCAACTATCTGTCACATCTTTGAGAATATATTTAAAATAATTATTAAAAAACTAGCAGTGACACACTTGCAAGATCAAATTTTATCATCCCCAATACATTTTGTGTTGAGTGTTTACCATATAAGGAGCTGCCCTAAAGCCTAAGGTTTACAAAACGAAAGAAGGGAAGAATATCCTTTTTTTGAGTTTTTTCCTAGGTGACTTTTGCTAATGGCATATTATTTAATTCCTTCAACATTCTTTTGAGAGAAGTATCAATGCATACCTTACATCATTGAACAATTTATGGGCCAGAGAGCATTAGTCTATGCCCACATTCATTCAGGTGGTAAGAAACAGACTCTGGATTTAGATTTTTGTACCCAACTCTGTCCTCTCTCCATTACATAACATCTTTGCTTTGCAGCCTCTGAAACCAAGGACTTAATAGTTTATATAAATATAACATGAATGCAAAAAAAAAAAAGCTCTAACAACAAAAGATTTAGAGGAATTATCTTCTTATACTTGAAGTTATACCAGAAATTAGCTGAAGTTATGGTTTCTTAAAGTTTGTTTGAATATTGAATACCATTGAGTAAAATCTTCATCTTAAAAGTTTAGACAGACTATTTAATTATAATTTATTGTATACTTTCTGGTTACTTGAATTAAATGTAGACTGTGTTAAAACCCATAAAAGCACAAGGTATAATCACACTGTCTACTGTCTTTTTAAGACAGGAAAAAATGTTATGATAATAGGTCATAACATTATTAAAGAAACTGATAATTTATTTAAAAGTTGCCTATATATCATATGATATTAAATTAATTGTCAACATTACTGGGTTAAGTGGTGACCGTATAGTTGGTTAAACATTATTTCTGGGCATATCGGTGAGGATATTTCTGGAAGAGATTATCATATGAATGAGTGGATTGAGTGCAGAAGATCCACACTTAACCAATGTAGGGTGGTCATCCAATCTGTTGTGGGCTTGAATAGAACAAAAAGGCAGCAGTGGAAGGGTGAATTGAATTCTCTCTTCTGCTAGGACATCTATCTTCTCCTGCCCTCAGACACTGGAGCTCCTTGTTTTGGGGACTTTGGGCTCAAAGTGAATTATACTACCAGGTTCCCTGGGTCTCCATCTTACAGGCAGCTCATCATGAGACGTCTGGGACTTTTAAACCTCCATAAATGCCTGAGCCAATTCCCATAATAAATCTCCTTTCATATATCTATTTATATCACATTGGCTCTGTTTCTCTGGAGAATCCTGACTAATACAATCATCTTATTTTAGCTAAAGGGCTCTTGTGAATTAGATGTAGCAGAATGAATGTTATACTTCTTGTTTAGAGATGGTAAAACTCATTTCCAAGAATGTAAGAGCCTGTACCTAGGTGTCTTACATAGGGGAATCAGGAACTGGAACTGAAATCCCCTGATTGGGTTTCATGCATTTTTCACAAACCAGTTATACTAGTCACCTGGGAGAAAACTTTCATGCTATCATACTAAATCCTACTTGTTATTATTTTTTTTTACAAACATCAAAAAGTCTTGGATTCTTCTTGGCAAGTAAATAAACATTGTCAAATCAGGTAATTTCTTGGAGGACTTGATCAGTCACAGAGTATAACAGTCTCTCATTAGTAAGCTTTCTCTTAACATGTCCAGAAAAAGGAACCACCATGATACTTCTATTAATGAGGAGTCTCCAGAGAAACAGAAACAATAGGAGACATATC
Organism: Mandrillus leucophaeus; assembly: GCF_000951045.1. NCBI lineage: Eukaryota > Metazoa > Chordata > Mammalia > Primates > Cercopithecidae > Mandrillus > Mandrillus leucophaeus. Next base: position 1,806,567 of record NW_012103188.1, on the reverse strand, counting down.
TACATATATTCCTGTATGTATTTTCTGTATTATTAGGGTATTTCTAGAAGCGATGATCATTTGAACTAGTAGACTGTGTAAAGATCTACCCTTACTAGTGTAGGTGTGCATCATCCAATCTATTGAGGACCTCAATAGAACAAAAAGGCATATATAAAGACATATCAAGGAAGTGATATATTTTAATGCATTGGCTTACACAATTATGGAGGCTGAGAAATTCTATAACCTGCTGTCTACAAGCTAGAGACTCAAGAAAGTTGATGGCTTAGTTTGAAGACCTAAGAGCATGGTAGGGATTCTCATCCATGTCTGAAGGCCTGAAAGTCTAAGGTGCTGAGGGCAGAAGAGGATCAATGTCTCAGTTCAAGACTTCATTTGATGTTCCTCTTTTCTGAACAGATTGGATGATGCCTGTTCACATTGGGAAGGGCCATTTGATTTACTCATGTACCAATTCAAATGTTAATCTCTTCCCGAAATACCCTCACAGACCTATACGGAAATAATATTTAACCAGTTACCTGGACATCGCATGACTCAGTTAATTTGGCACAAAAAATTAGCCATCACAATACTCTAACAGCAATATGGCTGGTATCTGGGAATCCTTTAGGTTCAGATATATTATGCAGAGTTTGGCATACTAATTACTTATTTGCAAGCATCATATTCAGAGACTGATTTGTCTATTCGAGTTGACCTGAGAGCTACTCTGGAAAACAATTTGGCAGTTCCTCAAAAAGTCAAATGCAGAGTTTCCATATGACATAGCCATTCTATTCCTAGGGACAGTTGCCCCTCGTATCTGTGGGTTCTGCGTCCATGGATTCAACCAATCTCAGATCCAAAAATATTGTTTCAAAAAAGAATGATTGTTTCTGGACTGAACAGGTATAGACATTTTCTTGTCATCATTCCCTAAATAATGCAGTATAACAACTATTTACATGTCACTTACACTGTATTAGGTATTATAAGTAATCCAGAGATGATTTAAAGTACATGAGAGGACATGCATAGGTTATATACAAATACTACATCATTTTGTATAAGGGGCTTGAGCAATCATGGATTTTGGTATCTGGTGGGGTCCTGGGTTTAACCAAATCCTCATGGATACCAAGAGATGACTATATATATTCAAGAGAATTGAAAACAGAAGTGCACACAAAAATGTTAACATAAATATTCATAGCAACATTATTCAAAACTGTGAAAAAGTAGAAACAGCCTGTATTTTTATCAATGAATTAATGGATACAAAATGTATATCTACACAGCAGAATATTATTATTTAGTCATAAAAAAGAATAAAGTACCAATACCTGCCACAACATAGATGAATCTGGAAAACATGTAAGAAAAGTCAGACACTTACTATATGATTCCATTTATATGAAATATTGACAGTTGGCAGATCCAGGGAGAAAAAAGTAGATTACTGTTTGCTGTTTTCCAGGGACTAGGGAAAAGGGAATGGGAAGTGACAGATAAGGGGGAGGAGTTTTGGGGGAGAATCATGACAATATTCTGTAATTAGATGGTGGTGATGGTTGTGAAACTTTGTGACTATAGTTAAAAAAAAAGAAAAGAAAAAACACTGGAAAGGGTAAATTTTATGGTATGTACATCAATAAAAATAATAAATGACTGACTTGAGAACTGTGGCTACAAATTTAGAGAAAATGAGATCATGAAAGTGTTAAATGATGTAATATTTTTTTCTATCATATATACATTTTATTGTACATGGATTAAAAAACTTGAAAGAAGTTCTGAGTACCTTCTTTTACTTTCTATCAACACTTGAGGAAACATTTTTTGAACAGATTTGCAAGTTAAGGATCTTCGATTGCTGATAAGTGAGACCAACTCATCTAATTTAAGTAAAAGAAGTTTATGGAAAATAGAGACGCTCACAAAATCGACAGAAAAATATGAACAATCAGACCTTGAGAAAGAGAGAAAGTTGAGGAAACTTCCAGCATCAGTAACATATGTCGGTCTTTTCTTTGGAGCAGGTTCAACCTGTCCCATTTCCTCACTCAAACCAATGGTCTACCATATTACTGAACCAACCTATTAGTACAGAAGCATAAAAATAAAGAAAAACATCATTCCCTTGCAAAACATGCCCCACTCTCAAGGATGTGATGATCTTTTTACTTGATACAGTGAGATGCTAGTGATCATAATAACAGCATAAATATATGTCTCAAAATATGTGATTCCTTGTAGACCCAGCTTGGCTTTTCACCAACGTCTTCAGTTGGAGTTGTGCCTGATTTTATTACCAATATTTTAGCCAAATCCACAGGGGAATGAAATAATTCTTATTTTGTTTGTTGGCTAGCAACCACTTAATCTCTTGTGGGATATATATATGTATATATATATACATGTGTATATATAATATATATAACACATGTACTTATAAGTTATATTAGTATAACTTATATTGTTGGTTTATGGGACCTGACAATTTATTATGTGTTTTATTTTCTGTTTTATGAAAGCTTATTGAGGGCAAGAAAAATTTCATATAATACCACAATATTGTTAAAAACTTGTTGAAATAATTATGAATAATTCTAGGGAAATATGTATTCTCTCTTCAAGGTAGAAAATATTATTTCTATCTATAGATGAGGAATCTGGGGTTTAGAAAGACTTGCCTATATTTACACGTGTATTAAATGCAAGTACTAAATTTCAGATATAGAAAGTTTGACTCTAGGGCCTTAACATTTTAAAAATTACAAATACTTCCTCTTTAATATGATGCTGAACATATGCCAGATGCTTCATAAATACCTTTTGAGTTGAACAGAATGACTTCATATGATTATAAATCAGAATACTCATTAATTTGACAATTACCATCATTCTGAATAAACAAGTTTGCAAGCCCTATGGGGTCCCTTAATGATATGGTCCTTTTATTTCTCTATATCAGTCAATATGCTGCCAAAATGAAAGTTCTCTTTCCTGAAAAGAGCAGTAGCTGGTGGCAATGATCTTTCAGCAATATTTTAGAGGGAAACAATTTATCACTAACAAAATGAACACTTTTTCATTGGAAACTGCAAAAGCCAGATCACATTCCCTAGCCACAGCAGGTGGTTCCTAGACACTTAGAGTCAATACACTTCAAGAATAGCAAACAGCAGTGCATCTCCCAAAATTCAGCTCCTACTGGCAGCGGAAAAGAAATTAGTTGCTTCAAGTACCTAGGGATAAAACAAAACCCAGTACTTACCAGTTTTCTAGGCTCATAGTCTCTACCTGTGACAACAAAGAATAAACACTGCCAAAAGCAAGTGTTAAGAAAGAGCAGCAGTGAGACTGAAGGGAGAGAAATACATGAATTATTTGGGGGGAGAGAATGTGAGGAAATCACAGGTACTCTGAGTAATAGATTTTGAAAGAAGTATTTGAACCCATGTTCACAAGTTAAAAAAATATATATAATCAAGTAGAAGTCCCACTTATCACAGGGTACAAATTTAAAGTTTTGGATTAGCTGTTAAAATGACCTCAGATTATTTTCAATTATGTTTACAGATAAAACATCTGTTTCAAGATTGTGATGATTGTCATAATAAGGAGAATATTTTGTTTGTTTTCTTTCAACTTCATCACAAAACGTAAGTGCTCACCATCATAGGAGCATCGTACTTTGAAGCCTTCATTATATTTCTTAGACCCTACTTTTGAAGAATGTGCACAGACTTCACGTTGAACATTACCTCCACTGTCTCCCTATCTTAATCACTTTAAATCGATTTCTTGCTGTTATTCCATTTGTAGATTTTCAGGCATCAAACTTAGCTTGCTCTTAAGTTAACTTCAGTCATATGCATTGAAGTTAAACCTATAGTTTTCATTAAGGAGACAGAAACCATACCAGTAATTTGAAGATAATTATTGATAGTATAATAAGACTAACTACTAAGACAGAGTAAAGGGAATCTGAGAGAATACTGGAATACCATATGCAGGATTAAGGGAATGTACTCAAGGAAGGAATAGATTTCAAAGAGGTACCTAACAATATGGCTGAGATTGAGTATTCAGAGAAAAGCAGTGGCTGTGGAACCCTGAATGGTGGAGAAGTTTGCTAGGATGTCACAGGCCAAGACTTGTGAGGAGGAAAACACTCACTAGAGTTCCAGGGAAATTTTCTAGGTATCTTTCCGTTCCAGTTCTAGTAAAATGTGCTAGGAAACAGCCTACTAAGTTGGTGGTAAGTCTGCCTGGGAAGCTTCCCGTTGGGGTGTTAGCAAGACTCTTTAGAATACTGCCCAACAGGGTGAGGTGAGACTCAAGAGAGCTGTTTCTGAGATGTTGGTGAGAAGAGTTTGAAGTTCTAGACCTGCCAATTTAGAGGGTCTCAGTGGAAACCTCAGGTTTTCTATTGAACTACAAGTAGGTTCTAACAAACACACAGATGGCCCAGATTTTTGCAATTAGCTGACAAGGAACTTCCAAATTTGGGATGGTGCATGGATGAATAGAATTTAAACAAAAATAACAGTCTTAAGGGGATGAAGGGACAACAATTGGAGTTTGGGTCTACCAGATGACTAGAAATTGAAAATAATATTTCTATAATTACTTTCCTTTCTATTTTTTAAAAATAATTAAGAAACTGTTATACCATCTGTGTCAGTTATCAAAATCCATTCTTCCTTGCTCTGTATTATGGTACTGGAGCTGGAGCTTGCAAATATTTTTTCTTTGCCAACTGGCACAAGGTTAGACCTTGTCAGTAAAGTGGACTGAAAGTATGTTGCAGGAAGAAGGGGTTTCGTTGTTATGTTTTTTGTTTTGCTTCTACAAGATGTAGCCAGTAGTAAGCTCAACTACTCTAGGTGACTCAATGACATATATACACTCTGGTAGAAATGAACCTAGGTTAGGTATATACCCTAGTACTAAGGAAAAAATAAACATAGAACCATATTGGCAAAGACTAAAACTAAACTTCCATAAAACCAGGGTGCAAAGACAAATATTATTAAAGGAAGAAAACAAAATCTAAAGTTTCTATAATGTATCATCCACAATATATTATATCATTAATCAAAAGTTACTAGACAGACAAACAAAAAAAAACCCCAACAATTAAATGTTACCATAATCAAGAGACAAAAAGTCAACAGAAGTAGAATCAGGGATGACCCAGATGTTGCAATTTACTGATGAGAACTTCAAAACACTATTATAAATATTTCAAATAATATAGAAGAACATTGAATGGGTAAACAGAAAGTAGACTCAAAGATGACCAAGATGTTGCAATTTATTGGTGAGAACTTCAAAACAGCTATTATATACACTTCAAATAATATAGAACATTGAATGGGTAAACAACTGCAGGACATTATTAGAGATATACGAACAAGCAAAACAAGATTAGAAATTTTAAAACAATCATTTACAGTATCAGCAGTAAGTTTATTCAATAAAATTTAGGGCAGATTGGACACTGCAAAAGAAAGAGTCAGTAAACTTGAATATTGACTAATGCAACTATATTGTATAAATTAATTATACTCTATAGGTAAATTTTATTTATACATGTTTACTCATAAAAAATGTACATATAAATATATAAATTTTATAAAATTATATAAATTCCAACACACAGAGGTAGTATATTCACAAACAATAATTTGTAGCTTTGTGGCCTTTGTAGCTATAATAAGTGGTCAAATGTATATGAAGCTGGAATTTCAGAAAGATAGGAAATAGAAAACGGAGAAAAGCTTTTCAAACTGGGAAAATATGACAAATAGATTCAACAAGCTGAGTGAAACTCAAATAGAATGAATACAAAGAGAGAATATAAGAATGTCATATTAAAATAGCTGAAGATCAAAACTATAGCAAAACACTTGGAAGCAGCAAGTGGTAAAAAGAACATATCACCTATGGGGAACAGTACAAAGAATTACGTTTGGCTTGTCATACAAAAAATGGAAGCCAGAAAAAAATGAATTATATCTTTAAAATGCTAAAATAAAAAAGAAAACTGTCTACCTCAAACTTTGGTGAAATTATCTTTCTAAAATGAAGGCCATGTGAACATTTTTAGATAAATGAAATTTGAGAATTACAAATGTATTTCAAAAAATGTTACAGAAAGTTAACATGAAAAGAAAAATGTCAGAAAAGAAGACTGGATCTAGAGGAAGAATTAAATAGTATTTGAAATGGTAAATATTTAGATGAATGTAAAAATTATCATGTGATTTTAGTCTCTTTAAATGTAATTGACTAAAGCAAAAATAACAAAGTATTATGGAGATTATAACATATGTAGAAGTAAAATGTATGAAAATAAGATTGAAAAGATGGCAGGGAAAATAGAAATACAATGTTATATGGCTCTTACACAATATATCTCAAAAGGTATAGTGTTTCCTACAGGTAGGATAAAAGTTCTATCTATCCATCGTGTAAGCACTAGAAACTTCCCTGAAAACAAAAAAAAAAAGGTATATTACTAGTAAGTGAACAGTGGAGTTAAAGTTAAGTCCTCAATTTATCCAAAAGAAGGTAGAAAACAAATAATACAGATAATGAAGATCAAATGGGATGGATGGAAAATAAATATCGAGAGCAAATTGAAATATAATCATATCAATAATTACATTATTTGTAAAAAATCTATAAATCCAATTAAGATGCAGAAATTGTTAGATTGGATACAAAAATGCAAAATCCAACTGCTGCCTACAAGAAACTGACTTTATTTATAAAGTCACAGTTTGAATGAAAGTAAAGGATAGAAAAGGATACATAAAATGAACCTGTAGTGCTTACATTAATACTGGAGAAAGAAAATTTCAGAACAAAGAACATTAGCAGAGATTAAAAGGTAAGTTTCATTATGATAAGTCAATTCATCAAGAAAATGTAATAACACTATGTATGAATAACATGAATTTTTTGAAATATTTTACAAATTATGAGAAGTACATGTAACACTAAAAATACAAAGAAAAAATGAGAGAAATTAAACTAAACAAAAGTTAGCTTCCTAGTTTTATGGAATGGAAGACTCAATATTATTGACATGTCAACTATCTGAAAATTATATATCGATTCAAAGCAATCCTATTCAAAATGCAAGCAGAACTTTTTGTAGAAATCAACAAGCAAATGCTAAAATTAATATGAAAATGTAAAAAACCTTGACTTTACAAATAACTTTTTTGAAGAAGAATGAAGTTGAAGAACTTAGGCTGCATAATTTGAGGATTAATTCTAAAGTGATTAACATCTACACTGTGTGGCATTGGTTTAAGGGTAGCACAGATAAATGGAATAGGATAGACCCAAACATATGTGGTTAATTGATTTTTGACAAATATGCCAATTAAATTTAATAAGGATAGTATTTTCTGAAAAGCATTATGCTAAATGAAAGACCTTAGACACAAAATAACTTTTTGAGTTTGTGGTGTCAAAGTCAAAATATAAAGATTCATCTCTAAATTAAAAAATTACAATTCAACTAGTCTGGTCAAATATGTACATATAGTCATGTAACAGCCACCACAATCGTAAAATAGAAAATTTCCATTGTGAAAGTCCATCATACGACTTGGGTCATTCTTGTCATATCCAACTAAAGCAGAGTCAAGAGGCCAGGAGGAAAAAGCACTCAAGGTACACAACATCACTCCAAGAATGTGATTCTCTCTGCAAGCCCAGCTTCTGAAATTCCTTGTAATAATCTGAAACCAGTTTTATATAATAGCTACGAAAACAAGCTGCTGAGACTTTAAGAGTAGCTTTACTCATTGCCATGACTAACCATTCAGAGCTTGCCTCCTCTTCAAAACTTTACTAGTGTCAACATACTTTCCTCTAAAACAACGTGTAACATTTCTTTACAATAAAACTCACCACCTTCTCTTTATTCTGGGGCACGTCAATTGTACACTCATATTGTGGATTGTTAAAAGTAATTTACACCTCATTCTGTATTCCAGCCTCAGTGAAAGAGGGAAACTCTGTCTCAAAAAAAAAAAAAAGTAATTTATAACTTATTAAAATTGTAATCATATAATGTAATTTGTCACATTGACAGAATAAGGAAGACAAATCTATGGATGTTGCAGTAGATGCAAAAAGAAAAAAAAAAAAAAACAACAGATTTGATAAAATTTACTACCCATTGATAGTAAAAGTCCCCAGCAATCTAGGAATAGAGCAGAATGTCCTCATTCTGACAAAAAGGCATCTACAATAACCTATAGTTGATCTCAGTTTTAATAGTGAAGTTTTGAATGCATTTTTCTTACGATCAGAAAAAAGGCAAAGATGATTTTGCATTGTATTTTTTAAATTATACTTCAAGTTCTAGGGTGCATGTGCACAACGTGCAGGTTTGTTACATATGTATACATGTGCCATGTTGGTGTGCTGCACCCATTAACTCGTCATTTACAT
>NW_012103188.1:1796170-1798048 GCF_000951045.1 Mandrillus leucophaeus | reverse complement strand
TTTTAAAATTATACTTTAAGTTCTAGGGTGCATGTGCACAACGTGCAGGTTTGTTACATATGTATACATGTGCCATGTTGGTGTGCTGCACCCATTAACTCGTCATTTACATTAGGTATATCTCCCAATGCTATCCCTACCCCCTCCCCTCACCCCACGACAGGCCCCCATGTGTGATGTTCCCCACCCTGTGTCCATGTGTTCTCACTGTTCAATTCCCACCTGTGAGTGAGAACCTGTGGTGTTTGGTTTTCTGTCCTTGCGACTGTTTGCTCAGAACGATGATTTCCAGCTTCATCCATGTCCCTACAAAGTCAAGGACATGAACTCATCTTATTTTATGACTGTATAGCATTCCATGGTGTATATGTGCCACATTTTCTTAATCCAGTCTATCACTGATGGATGGGCATTTGGGTTGGTTCCAAGACTTTGCTATTGTGAATATTGCTGCAATAAACATACGTGTGCATGTGTCTTTATAGCAGCAAGATTTATAATCCTTTGGGTATATACCCAGTAATGGGATGGCTGGGTCAAATGGTATTTCTAGTTCTAGATCCTTGAGGAATTGCCACAATGTCTTCCACAATGGTTAAACTAGTTTACAGTCCCACCAACAGTGTAAAAGTGTTCCTATTTCGCCACATCTCCTCCAGCACTTGTGCTTTCCTGACTTTTTAGTTATCACCATTCTAACTGGTGTGAGATGGTATCTCATTGTGGTTTTGATTTGCATTTCTCTAATGGCCAGTGATGATGAGCATTTTTTCATGTGTCTGTTGGCTGCATAAATGTCTTGTTTTGAGAAGTGTCTGTTCATATTCTTCGCTCACTTTTTGATGGGGTTGTTTGATTTTTTTCTTGTAAATGTGTTTAAGTTCTTTGTAGATTCTGGATAATAGCCCTTTGTCAGATGGGTAGATTGCAAAAATTTTCTCCCATTCTGTAGGTTGCCTGTTCACTTTGATGGTAGTTTCTTTTCCTGTGCAGAAACTCTTTAGTTTAATTAGATCCCATTTGTCAATTTTGGCTTTTGTTGCCATTGCTTTTGGTGTTTTAGACATGAAGTCCTTGCCCATGCCTATGTCATGAATGGTATTGCCTAGGTTTTCTTCTAAGGTTTTTATGGTTTTAGGTCTAACATTTAAGTCTTTAATCCATCCTGAATTAATTTTTGCATAAGGTGTACAGTTTCAGCTTTCTACATATGGCTAGTCAGTTTTCCCAACACCGTTTATTAAATAGGGAATCCTTTCCCCATTTCTTGTTTTTGCCAGGTTTGTCAAAGATCAGATGGCTGTAGATGTGTGATATTTTTTCTGAGGGCTCTGTTCTGTTCCATTGGTCTATATCTCTGTTTTGGTACCAGTACCATGCTGTTTTGGTTACTGCAGCCTTGTAGTATAGTTTGAAGTCAGGTAGCGTGATGCCTCCAGCTTTGTTCTTTTGGCTTAGGATTGTCTTGGCAATGTGGGCTCTTTTTTGGTTCCATATGAACTTTAAAGTTTTTTCCAATTCTGTGAAGAAACTCATTGGTAGCTTGATGGGGATGGCATTGAATCTATAAATTACTTTGGGCAGTATGGCCATTTTCATGGTATGGATTCTTCCTATCCATGAGCATGGAATGTTCTTCCATTTGTTTGTGTCCTCTTTTGTCTCCTTGAGCAGTGGTTTGTAGTTCTTCTTGAAGAGGTCCTTCACATCCCTTGTAAGTTGGATTCCTAGGTGTTTTATTCTCTTTGAAGCAATTGTGTATGGGAGTTCACTTATGATTTGGCTCTCTGTTTGTCTGTTATTGGTGTAGAGGATTACTTTTGATTTTTGCACATTGATTTTGTATCCTGAGACTTTGCTGAAGTTGCTTATCAGCTT
>NW_012103188.1:1791076-1793386 GCF_000951045.1 Mandrillus leucophaeus | reverse complement strand
TATATATATATATATATATATATATGCTCTTGTTAAACTGATCCCTTTACCATTATGTAATGCCCTTCTTTGTCTTTTCTGATCTTTGTTGGTTTAAATTCTGTTTTATCATTGACTAGGATTGCAACCAACCCCTGCTTTTTTTGTTTTCCATTTGCTTGGTAGATCTTCCTCCATCCCTTTATTTTGACCCTATGTGTGTCTCTGCAAGTGTGCTGGGTCTCCTGAATACAGCACACTGATGGGTCTTACTCTTTATCCAATTTGCCAGTCTGTGTCTTTTAATTGGAGCATTTATCCCATTTACATTTAAGGTTAATATTGTTATGTGTGAATCTGATACTGTTATTATGATGTTAGCTGGTTATTTTGCTCATTAGTTGATGCAGTTTCTTCCTAGTATAGATGGTCTTTACAATTCGGCATGTTTTTGCAGTGGCTGGTACCGGTTGTTCCTTTCCATGTTTAGTGCTTCCTTCAGGAACTCTTGTAAGGCAGGCCTGGTGGTGACAAAATCTCTAAGCATTTGCTTGTCTGTAAAGGATTTTATTTTTACTTCACTTATGAAGCTTAATTTGGCTGGATATGAAATTCTGGGTTGAAAATTCTTTTCTTTAAGAATGTTGAATATTGGCCCCCACACTCTTCTGTCTTGTAGAGTTTCTGCTGAGAGATCCGCTGTTAGTCTGATGGGCTTCCCTTTGTGGGTAACCAGACCTTTCTCTCTGGCTGCCCTGAATATTTTTTCCTTCATTTCAACTTTGGTGAATCTCACAATTATGTGTCTTGGAGTTGCTCTTCTCAAGGAGTGTTTTTGTGGCATTCTCTGTATTTCCTTAATTTGAATGTTGGCCTGCCTTGCTAGGTTGGGAAAGTTCCCCTGGATAATATCCCTAAGAGTGCTTTCCAACTTGGTTCTATTCTCCCCGTCAGTTTCAGGTACACCAATCAGACGTAGATTTGGTCTTTCACATAGTCCCATATTTCTTGGAGACTTTGTTTCCTTTTATTCTTTTTTCTCTAAACTTCTCTTCTCACTTCATTGCATTCATTTGATCTTCAATCACTGATACCCTTTCTTCCAGTTGATCGAATTGGCTACTGAAGCTTGTGCATGCATCACGTAGTTCTTGTGCCATGGTTTTCAGCTCCATCAGGTCATTTAAGGTCTTGTCTACACTGTTTATTCTAGTTAGCCATTCATCTAATGTTTTTTCAAGGTTTTTAGCTTCTTTGTGATGGGTTTGAACATCCTCCTTTAGCTCGGAGAAGTCTGTTATTACCAATTGTCTGAAGTCTTCTTTTCTCAACTCGTCAAAGTCATTCTCTGTCCAGCTTTGTTCTGTTGCTGGCAAGGAGCTGCCTTCCTTTGGAGGAGAAGAGGCGCTCTGATTTTTAGAATTTTCAGCTTTTCTGCTCTGGTTTCTCCCCATCTTTGTGGTTTTATCTACCTTTGGTCTTTAATGATGGTGATGTACAGATGGGGTTTTGGTATGTATGTCCTTTCTGTTTGTTAGTTTTCCTTCTAGCAATCAGTACCCTCAGCTGCTGGTCTGTTGGAGTTTGCTGGAGGTTCCCTCCAGACCATGTTTGCTTGGGTACCACCAGCGGAGGTTGCAGAACAGCAAGTATTGCAGAATGGCAAATATTGCTGTCTGATTGTTCCTCTGGAAGCTTCGTCTCAGAGGGGCACCTGACCATATGAGGTGTCAGTTGGCCCTACCGGGAGATGCCTCCCAGTTAGGCTACTTGGGGTTCAGGGCCCCACTTGAGGAGGCAGTCTGTCCATTCTCAGATCTCAAACTCTGTACTGGGAGAACCACTACTCTCTTCAAAGCTGTCAGGCAGAGCCGTTTAAGTCTGCAGAACTTTCTGCTGCCTTTTGTTGAGCTATGCCTTGCCCCCAACATTGCTCCTGAGGTCTTATCAGTCAAAATAAAGAAATGAAAAGCATAAAGATTGAATTTAGCACCTTCCTATGACATAAAATCAATTTATAAAAGATAATTAAATTTGTGTATACATTGCATAGTGCTACATAATACTACAGTCCATTGTTGAGACAAATTTAAAAATCACTAAATAAATGGAGAAATATGCAGAGTACTCAGTTGGAAGTCTCAAGATGTAAATTCACTTCACATTTAGCTACAGATGCAATGAAAATCCTATCACATTTCCAGAAAATAAGATTTTCTTTAAAAAATAAGCTGATATTTGGGTTGATTCCAAGTCTTTGCTATTGTGAATAGTGCCGCAATAAACATACGTGTGCATGTGTCTTTATAGCAGCATGATTTGTAATCCTTT
>NW_012103188.1:1761106-1790406 GCF_000951045.1 Mandrillus leucophaeus | reverse complement strand
TTATGCACATGTACCCTAGAACTTAAAGTATAATAATAATAATTAAAAAAAAATAAGCTGATACTTCAATGTATAGGAAAACAAAGGGACCCAAGAAAAAAGAAAATAATATTGAAAAAGAACAGAGATGATATATATTATCTAAGTCCAAGACTTGCTTTAAGCTTACCAATGATCTGGACAGTGTGGTATTAGCATTAGCACAGACAAATAGTTCAAGGTACATAAATATTTCCACAATATATGATGAAGTATTTTTTTAAAATGTGCCAATACCATACCATGGGAAAGGAAACCCTTTGAACAACTGTTTCTGAAACAAGTAGATAACTATAGGGGAAAAGAAGCATGTTGACTGTTTTGAATAACATTTTCCAAAATTAAGACAGATTATAGAACTAATTATATAAGCAAAAACAATAGGTTCTAGATCTTATATTAGTACAATATTTCTTAGAGAGAAAAATAAAAAGGGCAATTAACAAAAAATTTTCAATTTTCTTTATAAAAAGTCATCTTTGCCAGAAAAGCAAGCCAAATAATGGGGAAACATTCACAATATGTATAACTAATAAAGGACTGTAATGAATGATATATGAAGAATATCTACAAGTCAATAATAAAAACAAAATCAACAGAACAATGGGGAAAAAAGGCTTGAGCAGATTATTACAAAAGAAAATATAAAAAATGGCCAATAAGCCATGAAACGTTGCTTAACATTATTTGTCATCAGGGCACTATGTGTTAAATAAACTACAATGAGATATTCCAGTTCACATTTTTCTAGATTGTTGAAATTTAAAGACTGACAATAATAAATGTTTGTGAGAGTATGGAGCAACTGGAATGCTTGTTTATTTCTGGGGTCTGTAAAATTGCACAAGTACTTTAGAAAACTGTGTAGTAATTCTTAAAAAGTTAAAACATCTATCCTATGACTCAATAATTTTGCTGCTAGTTATTTGTCTGGTGGAATGATATCTCACGTCCTCAAAAGAATGTGGCCAAAAATGTTTACAACAGTTTTATTTATAATAGCCTTAAACTTGACACAAACCAAATATCTCTCTAAGAATGCATAAATAAACAACTTAGATCATATAAAAAATACTCCTCTGCAATGAAAAAGAAGTCTGATTCTAGAATGGACACTGTGTAGGAGAAAAAGATAGCTTATAGAGCATTACCGGGTCTATTGAAAAAATGAGAATATGGTGTAGTTTATTAAAAAACCTTGCTGAAAACAAAATTACCTAAGTTGAAAAATGTAATGAGATTTTCTAAGAGAAAACCTATTTTTAAGCAGCATGCTGAATATATATCGGTAAAGTGCCATAATGAATGTAACTCTTCAAATGTTTCAAAAAAGTTCTATTTATTATATAAAAATATATAGTGGAGATATTTACATATATGTATAACTATGTATGTGTGTATATGTATGTGTGTGTATATATACATGTATAAAACAAGAGAGAGAGCACATGCAAATTGTAAAACAGATATATACATCTGACTAATAGGCATAAAGTTGTTTGTGGTATTACTCTAATTCTTGTTACTTTTCTGTAAATTTAAAATTACTGGCAAATAAAAAGATTAATTTTTTTAAAAAAGAAACAAGAATAAGTCTTATTTCTATTAAGAAACAAGAATGAGTTTCAAAACATTATTCTGAGTGAAATAAGTTAGACACCAAGACGTACTCACTATAATATCCCTTTTAGATGGTGTCCTAGAATAAATAAAGCTAAATCTATAATGTTAGAAATCAGACTATGGTTGCCTGAGCAAGATGAGTTTGGTTCTTGACTGGAAAAGAAACAAAAGAACATTCAGAGATGATAGGAATTCTCTGTGCCTTGATTTTATTGTAAGTTACATGAGTTACACATCTGTTAAAACTCATGGAGCTGTATTAGGATCTGTGCATTTTACATGAAGTAAAATACACATCAATTAAATTATATAATCATAAAAACTGTATTTGCAAATTATCATCCCAGCAGACAGACAACATACTTAAGCAAAAATCAAGTTGCTTCTTTGGCTGACACTGGAGTCTGGATTAAAAATGTGTGTTTTTTGTTGTTGTTGTTGTTGCTGTTGCTGCTGTTGTTGTTGTTTTCAGGGAGAGTCTCACTGTGTTGCCCAGGCTGGAGTGCAGCGACATGATCTTGGCTCACTGCATCCTCCACCTCCTGGGTTCAAGCAACTCTCCTGCCTCAGCCTCTTGAGTAGCTGGTGTTACAGGCATGCACCACCATGCCCCACTAATTTTTTTCTATTTTTAGTAGAGATGGGGGTTTCACCTTGTTGGTCAGGCTGGTCTCCAACTCCTGACCTCAAATGATCCATCCTCCTTGGCCTCCCAAAGTGCTGGGATTCCAGGTGTGAGTCACCACACCCAGCCAAAAATTCGTTTTCTGTACCTAATATGAACATCACTAACCAACATAGCCCACGACTAATTCTTTTATTGTAAACTTTATCCATCAGGAGAGTTTATATATGTGAATGTATAATCCACAAAAATACAATTAGGATTCCAAGGTTGTACTAATATATTAACAATTGGCATTATGGGAAAAAAAGAGTTACAATATCTAGTGTTTGGAAATTTTCATGTAAATACTTCCATCATGATCAATTTTCAGCTACCATTGTGGTTTCACTAAAGAAACAGAGTTAGGAAGGAGACGGTCGATATGTGCTGTGGCATTGGTTTTACCACACCATTAGAATTAATTGTATACATACAGTTTCTACACCCTTCAAAATGCTTTTCACAACACTATGGCAAGTTCTGAAACAATAAATAAAGGGTGCATACCGACTGCCTTCTATTTGGCAGTTTGGACACCACTGATTATTAGTGATCATATATCTGATTTTGAGTTATTTTTTAGTGACTTTTCTTTTTAAGCTAAATTTCAGCTTCTTTATCTCTGTAAATCTTACAGCAGAAAACTGAGTGAGGGTCATTTAGGTCCATGGCTTGCTGAATAAGCATTGGATACTGCTAATGGTGATTATTTTTTACCTGGTGGCATTAGAGGATGTTTGCAGACATTGACGTTGTCGGAATACTTATCCTTTCCTGCAGGTATTGCCCTGAAATGTCTTGATTTTGTGTCATCCCTGATTAAGAAAGGCCTATCCTCATCTCTTCAGCATGTGAGGCAGTTCTTTCAGTGGATTTCAAACTCAGTGCTAATTTAAAAAAATGGACGGAAAGGACATATTCTTTCTGGATCTATTCTCTGCTTCCTTTCCCCTGGTTTGTCTTGTTGTAATTGAAGCAACATAGGCACTGATCTCAAGTCACTGGGGATGTTCAGAGTTTTTTAGAAAATTGTATTTAATGGATGTTGATAGGCAAACTTTAATGGCATCTATGATTGTGAATAAGAATTCTGCCAATCTGTCATTTGATTGGCAACTTTATCTTATATTTCTTTCCTCACTATAGATTTTGTTCTTTTAAAACCCAGACAATTAAGAACGGCTCATTAAAGTCCTGTTAATGTTCCTCGTGTGCATATTTTGAGGCAGTATTTTTCTCCTCTGCTATTGAAACTGGTCATTATATCTGCACTGTGCTACAATAACGTAAAAAAAATAAAAGAGTCAGCTATTTCATGCCGCCTACAAATATTATTTCTTATCCATTTTTTAACAAGGAACGTAATTCAATTGAATTTTGATTGTTGAACTTTTGTTATTTTAAAGTTATATGATTGTGACTCAGATGACATTAAAATACATGGCAAAGTATAATTCATTGAATTTATCCCAAGGAAAAATTATGGATGTATATAAAAATCTAATTTTCATCTCAGTAAAAGTTCATCTCAGTATTATTTATACTTGTGAAAATTTCAACATAATCTAAAGGACAAACTTAATGGTAAGCCACATGACATCATTCACATTGTATAAAATAAACTATAGGCATAAAAAGAAGCATATAGAAGAATAAATATATGCGAATATTATTGATATGTTAATAAGTAAAAAATCAGGTTACAAATAATTTCAGCCATTGTGATTTAATATTTATTCAAAATGCATGCAAAAAGCATTATCAGTAATATTCCATGGGTGGTAAGATTATAATAGTTTTGCTTTTTCTTTCTTTTTTTTTTTTTTTTGAGACGGAGTCTCGCTCTGTCCCCCAGGCTGGAGTGCAGTGGCTAGAACTCAGCTCACTGCAAGCTCTGCCTCCGGGTTTACGCCATTCTCCTGCCTCAGCCTCCCAAGTAGCTGGGACTACAGGCGCCCGCCACCTCACCCGGCTAGTTTTTTGTATTTTTTAGTAGAGACGGGGTTTCACCATGTTAGCCAGGGTGGTCTCGATCTCCTGACCTTGTGATCCGCCCGACTCGGCCTCCCAAAGTGCTGGGATTACAGGCTTGATCCACCGTGCCCGGCCTAGTTTTGCTTTTTCTTAGAAACTTTTGATGAAATAATTTGTAGGATATAATAGAAACTAGAACCAAATAAAATTATTTAAACTTTTTTTTTGCTTTTTTATCAGTGAAAAAATAAGTAGAACTGTTGTATCCTTAAATGGTCAGTTTTTCTCTGCCATTACTGCTACTCTTATAAGATTTTCTTCCTTCTGTTATAAAGGAGGAATTGAAATATATGCAAGTTACTTCGTATAAGTACGAATTTATTAAGCTCTAGGTTCATCAGAAGACCAGGAAAACGTAGATTATCAGGACACAGACAAAGCAGAAACTGC
Organism: Mandrillus leucophaeus; assembly: GCF_000951045.1. Classification (NCBI taxonomy): domain Eukaryota; kingdom Metazoa; phylum Chordata; class Mammalia; order Primates; family Cercopithecidae; genus Mandrillus; species Mandrillus leucophaeus. The sequence continues at coordinate 1,785,653 of NW_012103188.1, read as the reverse complement.
AGGACTATAGAAAATTCAAGATCTCATGGAGAAAAAGCAGTATCTGTAATAAGAAACAGACTCCAAAGCAGCACTCTAGATTTCTTCAAAAGGAATTATATTTCCTCAGTCATCCCACTCTCCCTTCATTTCTCCCTACCTCCCTCTTTTCATCCTCTACTCCTTTTATCTTTTCATCATTCCTTTCTTAAGCATTTTACTTAGTTACTACTATGTTCTAAGCACTGGGAATACAAGCAAGGTCTTTACCTACATTTCCTAGGAGGTGAAAGGCTGAAAACCTTCACTGGTAAACATATAAGAGAACTGCAGCTAGTGACAAGTACTAAAAAGAGAATACAACTAGGTTATGTATAAGTAAGTGGTAGAGGGTTTAGGGGGGTAGTGGTGGTATCTGAGAGTGGTACCACTTAGAATGGGCGGTTTGGGAAGTCCTCTGAGAAGGGCTGACATTTGATCAAAGCTCTGAATACAGAGAAGATTTGGAGACAAAATGTTTAAAATACAGACGCTAACTGAGCAGGAAGAGAGAATGGTACAAGATGCTGGAGCAGGAGGAACTGAGTAGCTCATACAGGACCTTAGATTGTAATCTCAGTAAAATGCGAAGATCTTGGAGGATTTCAAGCAAGGGTGCCAAGTGAAATGATGCTTAATTTAAAAGCCTACACTGGCTATTGTAGGAGACTAAGTGGATCCTAGTGAGCTAGCCTGACAAGGCAACAATTAGGATGCTATTGCGGTACTCCAAATGGAGCGGACATATACCTTTTATCGAGTGTCAAATCATTAACTCTGTTATTCTCCTTTGTTCGGTATTTCCTTTGCTTCTGACTCAGAATTTATTCTCCTTCCTTTACTCAACTTTTCTGTAGCTCATAACTTCTGTGTGCTCATGAATTTGGCTTTCTGTAATTCTTCATTCTCAGATTTGATTTCTGTATCTAAGCCCAGATTATACCTTCTTGATCATGTGTATGTATCTGTTCAGCTTTAGCTCCATCCATTAATTACTCAATTGTTTCCAGGCAGACATTCCAGAGAAAATCAGCTTAATTAAGCTTACCTTGTTTCAGCAGGCAACATCATGTGTTACTGGACAACAATCTATAGATTATTGTTGAACTTGAATTAAGTGCCTGTTTCTGGTTTGGCCAACAGAGAGCTAAGTCACGTTGCACAAGTCCCATCCTTATAAAGCTACCTCCTTGTGAGGAGCTGTGAGGAAAATGGTTTCACTTAACTGGAACCATGAGAGTACCAGATATCAGAATTGGCATGCTGGTACAGCTATGTGCCATTTTTCTTATGGTTGGTTATTTCTACTAAAATATATGAAAAGAATCATAAGAAAAAAGCAACATACTGCCAGAGAACAAAGGTCCAAAAACTCATAGTTAGGCACTTATATCTTGTGTGTGCATATGCGTGTGTGTGTATATGTATTTTTCTGGTTAGTAAGCTACAACTATGTGGGAGAAAGGCATGACTTCTTGTTTCGTGTTTTTTTTTTTTTTTAATGGGCTTATATTGGACCAAAACATCTTGTTTTGAAAGTCTGAAATTGTGGATATAGAGCAAAAATAGTATTCCATTTAGAAAAGTCTATAAATGCCTTCTTAATTTACGGAAGGACAAGCCACTGTATACCTGAGTTGATAAAAATAATATTCTAGCTATTTGGGCCCATGATGATTGAGAAGTAAATTTGGTAAGTTTGTAAATTCAACTACAATGCCTAGAAATGTCAAAAGTCTTGAAAAGATCTTTGAAACTTGTATTACACCTACTGTTTGTGTGTGTGTGTGTGTGTGTGTGTGTGTGTGTGTTTTAACAAGATTGGCCAGCGAGGGTGAAATGTGAAATACTAGCATCTCAACATTTGCTTTGGGTAAGTCTCCATATCATTTCAGTGTCTTATTCTCTGAAATAATAAATGAATGACTTTTAGTCAATTGAGTTTTTCCATATCATGGGAGTTCCTTATTTGAAGACTGTATCTCTGAGTACATGTAGCAACAATTAAATAGTTCTTATCTAATAAACATAAATAAATAAAAATAAAAGGAGCCAAAAATGATGGGAAGATTATTTCTGAAAGTATTTGTAATTCATTTATTGTGATATTTGATAACAAATTTTGCAATCTATTTCAAAAAGCAATATCGTTAAGAAGATTGTATCTTATTTTGAGCACAAACATAATGGAAGAATCTCCTGCAAATGGAAGAAAGGATAGCTCTAACTCATTTATTATTTTCTATTTCATAGCCAAGATTTGAGCTCTGCAATGCATTCTTTAAACAACTACATTTTTGCTTAAAAGAAAAAAGCGTTGTGTCATTCTATTTTAATTACACATTTTGTGTCTGGCAGTAATGCTGCTCTTGGTACTGCCAACGCTATGAGTCCCTTTTCAAGGATATTCCTTAGGATTATGTTCAATGTTATACATGATTGTGTGAGAATTGGGACACAGAGAATTGTTGGCAAACTTTAAAATTTTCATACAGATAAAAAGGAAAAGAATTTATAAATGTTTTCTTTGTTCTGTGGGGCCAATTGGAATAATTCATAAAAATAATTGATTGAAATCTGAAGAGACTAAATTGATCTACATAACATACAGCTGAATGTGGAAGGGTGCAGTGAGAGAGCATGTTACAACAAAAGCAAATGCTGACTCATTAAAGGCAGGTTTGAGAAGAAATAGTTTTGGAAGTAAAATATGGGGTCAGAGAGAGGGGATATTTGGAGGACAGAATGTAGCAAAGAAAAATTCTAGAGCATTTACTATGTGTCATGCAACCTCCCTTTGTCTTCAGAAACTTGAGTAAAAATACATTTCAGTGCATTTGGAATGTGGAACTTTTATTAGTTGAATGTGATGGTGTGTGGAAATGTGCTGCAAGGCAGAAGCAGCAAGGCCCGGGTACTGAGGTTACTCAGGAGAAAACACTTGTCTGGAAGGCACCTTTGTTTTCCATCCTTATCCTCTCAGATGAGAGAAGTGAGCCAGATAAGGTTAAGTAATTTGCCTGAAGCCACACAGCTAATAGGGAAAATCCAGCACTAGTTCCAAGGTTCTTGCTCCTGCTTCAAAATCGACACATAATCTCAGTTAATGCTACACAGTTGCATGGTGTTAATATACTCAGTTTATTACTGAATGTCATTAAATTGAAGTTAGGTAAGATAAAAAAATGGATTGAATGTTAATATAAGAGGAAATAATGAATAATAGTAATAGATCTGTTACCAGTTGCTTTGAACAAAGATTAACAATGGCAAGTCTCAGACTTCACTACTATACAATTCGTTCATGTAACCAAAAACTACTTGCACCATGAAAGCTGTTGAATTAAAAATATAAATTAGAAAAATAAACAAAAGACAAAACAAATCCAAAAAACCAAAAAACAACGATGCTAGGTGTAGTGGCTCACACCTGTGATGCCAGCACTTTATGAGACTAAGGTGGGAGGAGCCCTTGAGTCCAGGAGTTTGAGACTAGCCTGGGCAATATAGGAAGACCTCATCTCTACAAAAAATAAAAATAAATTAGGTGGGTGTGATGCTGCATACCAGTGGTCCCAGCTACTCAGAAGGCTGAGGTTGGAGGATCACTTAAGCCCAGGAGGTTGAGGCTACAGTGAGCCATGGTCATACCACTGCACCCCAGCCTGGGTGGAAGAGTGAGAACCCCATTTCAAAAAAAAAAAAAAGACAACAACAACAAAATGATAAAAGTATAATAGGTTACCATATACACTGACTCAATCATCTTTTAAAATTTTACCCTGCTAGAGTATTTCGCCATTGGTTTAATTGATATCCCTGTTAGTGCTTGGTTCAATTACTTTATTGATATCTTTGAATACTTTATTATCAATCAATCATCAAAATGTATTAAGCATCAGTAATTTATACAGCAACAAAAATGAATAATAAATTTTATATACATTTATTATATATTATAAATTTATTTTATGTACATTTATTATATATTATAAATAAATATATACATTTATATAAAATTAACACCTGAGAAATTTCCTGGCACTGTTCTATGAGTTCTACATATATTAGCAAATACATCCTCATAATAAATTTATGACATAGATACATTTATCCTATCTTAAAATATTTAAATAGGATATTTAGGCAAAATAACTGGTTCATTGTTGCAAAAACATGTAACATGAAATTTACACTCTTAAATTTTTAAGTGTGCAGTTAACTACACATACATTACTGTACAGCAGATCTCTAGAGCTTTTTCATCTGGCATGACTGAAACTCTTTACTGATGAAACAACAACTTCTCATTGCCACCCCTTTCACCAGTGCCTGGTAACCACCATTCTACTTTCTGCTTTGATGTTATACTTTGATGATATACTTCATATGAATGGAATCATGCAGGATTTACTTTGTGATTGGCTTATTTTACTTAGCACAATGTCCTCTAGGTTCATTCATGTTTTTGCAGATGGCAAGATTTTCTTTTTGAAAAAGGCTGAAAAATATTCCATATATATATACACACACATATATATTCTATATTCCATCCCATTATCTATTATATATGTAGAATATTATATACAATATATTCCATCCCATTATATATTCCATATATGGAATATTATATATAATATATATTCCATATTCCATTCCTTTATATATTTCATTATTTATTCCATATATATGTATTTACACACACCATTTTCTTCATTTATTGATAGACACTTGATTGTTTTCACCTCTTGACTATTGTGAATAATGCTACAATGAATATGAGAATGTAAATATCTTTGAGATTCTGATTTCAATTCTTTTGGATAAATACTCAGGAGTGAGATTGTTGGATCACATGGTAGTTTTATTTTTAAGGAACAGTCATACTGCTTTTCATAATGGCTACACCATTTTACATTCCTGCCAATAGTGCATGAGGGTTCCAGTTATCCACATCTTCACCACCACTTGTTTCTTCTGCTCTTCTTTTAATTTTTTTTTTTGATGATGATCATCTTAAGAGTTGTAAAGGGATATCTCATTGTAATTTGCATTTACCCAGTGATTAGCAATATTGAGCATCATTTCATATACTTCTTAGCCATTTTTATGTCTTCTTTTGAGAAATGTCTACTTTGTGACTTAAAAAGGGATCTATTTTGGGGAATGTCCTATGTGTGCTGTGAAGAGTGTGGATTCTACTCTTGTTAGGTGGAGTGTTCTGTATATGTCTGTTAGGTTTATTTGGTTTATAGCATTGTTGAAGTCCTCTATTTCTTTATTGATGTATTTGTATATTCTATCCATTGTTAAAACTGTGGTATTGAAATTCCCTATGTTGTGTTGCTGTCTATTTCTTTCTTTACTTCTGTCAATGCTTGCTTTATACATTTGGGTGTGCTGATGATTACTGTGCATGTATTTGTAATTATGAAATCTTCTTGCTGAATTGACTATTTCAGTACTATACAGGGTCTTTATTTCTTGTGACAGTTTCTGACTTAAAGTCTATTTTGTCTGATATAAGTATGGCCACCCTGCTTTCTTTTGGTTGTTATTTTCATGTAATACCTTTTCCTATCTTTTCACTTTCAGCATACGTGTGCTCCATTTAAGGTGAGTCTCTTGTAGACAGCATATAATTTTGTCTTTTTTTTTAATTCATTCAGCCACTGTATGTCTTTAATGGAGGAACTGAATCCATGCATTTTTATAGTAATTATTGATAAGAATCATGCTATTGCCATTTTGTTGTTTTCTGTGTTGCAGCTTTTTTGTTCCTGTTTTTCTCTTGTTCTCCTCCATAGTGTTTCTTTAATTTTTTGTAGTGACATGCTTTGATTCCAATCTCATTTTATTTTGTGTATGTTTTATAGGTGTTTTTAATTACCATGAGGCTTACATAAAACATCTTGTAATGATAACAATCTGTTTTAAAGTAATACCAGCTTAAATTTAATGGCATGTGAAAACTCTGTTCTTTTACTTCTCCCACAAACTTTACATTATTGATGCCACAAATGACATCTTTATATATTGTGGATCCATTCACATATTTTTTATAGTTATAGTTGATTTTTATACTGTTGTTTTTTAACTTCTATACCAAAGTAAATGTGATTTATATGCAACCATCAGAGTAATCTAATATTCTGTATTTGCCTACATATTTATCTTGACCAGTAAACTTTATATCTTCATATGCTTTCGTGTTGCTTTCCAGCATCCTTTTATTTCAACTTGACCAATATCAGCATTTCTTCTAAGGTAAATCTAGTACTGATGCTTTCCCTCAGCCTTTGTTTATTTGAGAAAGTCTATTTCTCCTTTATTTTTAAATAACAGTTTTTCTGGATACAGTGTTGTTTGGCATTTTTCCCCTCAGCACAAGGTTTTTGCCAAAAATCTGTTAATAGTCTTATGAAGACTCCCTCATTTGTGTCAAGTTGATTTTCTCATTCTGCTTTCAAGTTTTTCTCTGTGTTTTTGACTTTGACAATTTGATTATAAAGTGTCTTGTTGTGGGCCTCTTTTAGTTCCTCCTAGTTGAGATTCACTGGGCTTCCTTTTGTTTGTTTGTTTGTTTTTGAGATGGTGTCTTTCTCTGTTACCCAGGCTGGAGTGCAGTGGTGTGATCTCAGCTCACTGCAACCTCTGTCTCCTGGGTTCAAGTGATTCTCCTGCATTAGTTTCCTGAGTAGCTGGGATTACAGGCATGCACCACCATGCCTGGCTAATTTTTGTATTTTTGGTAGAGACGGGGTTTCATCATGTTGGCCAGGCTGGTCTCAAACTCCTGGCTTCCAGTGATCCACTGCCTTGGCCTCCCAAAGTGCTGGGATTACAGGAGTGAACCACCATGACCAGCCTCATTGGACTTCTTGAATTTGCATATTCATTTCCTTCCCCAGATTTCAGAAGTTTTTGGCCATTATTTCTTCAAAGAAGCTTTGTACTCCCTTCCTCTCTCTCCTTCTGGAATTTTTCTGTGTATATTGGTCTGTTTGATGGTGCATCATATAAGCATTGTATGGTGCATCACATGAGCATATGTATCACATGCAGCACACCAATGTGGCACATATATACATATGTAACAAACCTGAACGTTGTGCACATGTACCCTAGAATATAAAGTATAATAAAAACAAACAAACAAACAAACAAAAAATGCTAGAATGTTGGATGCATGCTCCACTCTTCTTTTTACCCCTTGAGGGAGAAGCTGACCAGCTACACTGACTTCTGTCAGCCTCACTGCACATTCTCTAGAGCAACAGCATGCAACCAAGATGTTTTTGTTCTCAGCAGCCTTCAGCCATCTACAGTATGCCAGGTCCCATCAGCACTCCTAGTAGGATGAGACAGAAACCAGTCCATGGTCTGCCCTTCAAAAAGCTGGAAAATTGGCCTTACACTCCAACTCTTTCCATTTCCAGAAAGAAGTTGGGAGATGGAGATTTTCTCCTACTCATTCCATTCTGAACTAGAAAATGGCACTATAATAAATGAGTACTTCAAACCATTGTCTTTGTTCTCAGATTTCCCAGCCTAGTGCTTTTTCCTGTCAACATGTAGATTCAGGCAAAACAGAAAATAGTTCTTTGGGCAGCCTCCCTCAAAAGTCTGAATGTTGTATGTGTGTTTCAATCTTCATTTTTCCCCTCCCTGTGAAATCCTGATTGTGCTATGCTGAGTCAGGATGAGGGACTATGGTGAGTGAGTGCCACCGAGTTTCCTACTGTATTCAATGTGACTGGTTACACACTTGCCTGGGGTTCAACAGTCCCTTAAATGGCTTCTGGATTTCTCACAAAGTGAATTGGTCTATGTATTATTACTGAATCACTAATCTATATGGAACAACAAAAGACCCAGAGTAGCCAAAGCCATCCTGAGCAAAAAGAATAAAACTGGGGGAATCATATAAACTGACTTCAAATTATACTACAGATCTATAGTAACCAAAAATAACATGGTACTGGCATAAAGACAGATACATAAATCAATGGAACAGAATAGAAAATTCAGAAATAAATCCAAACATCTAAGGTGAACTTGCTTTTGAAACAAGTGCCAAGAACATACATTGGGGAATGGACATTTTTCTTAATAAATGGTGCTGAGGAAACGATATCCGTATGTAGAAGAAGAAACCTAGACCACCACTATCTCTTACCATATGCAAAAACCAAATCAAAATGCATTAAAAGTTTAAATCTAAGACCTCAAACTATGAAATTCCTACAAGAAAACATTGGGGAAACTCTCCAGGAAATTAATCTGGGCAAAAATTTCTTGAGTAATACTTCACAATCACAGGTAACCAATCGAACATTTACAAATGGGATCATATGAAGGCAAAAAGCTTCTGTACAGCAAGGGAAACCATCAACAAAGTAAAGAGACAACCCATAGAATAGGAGAAAATATTTGCAAACTACTGATCTGACAAGGGATTAATAACCAGAATATATAAGGAGCTCAAACAACTCAATAGGAAAAATAAATATAATAATCCTGTTAAAAAATGGGCAAAGGACCCAAATAGACATTTCTCCAAAGAACACATACAAATGGCAAAAAGGCATATGAATAGGTGCCCAACATCATTAATCATCAGGGAAATGCAAATCAAGGCTACAATGAGATATTATCTTACCTCAGTTAAAATGACTTATATCCAAAAGGCAGACAAGAACAAATGCTGGAGGGAATATGGAGAAAAGGGAGCCTCATACACTGTTGGTGGGAATGTAAATTAGTATAAACACTAGAGAGAGCAGTTTGAGGGTTCTTCAAGTAAACATAGAGCTACCATATGATCCAGCAATCCCACTTCTAAGTATCTACCCGAAAGAAAGGAAATTAGTATATCTCATGGAGATACAGAGTAGAAGGATGGTTACCAGAGGCTGAGAAAGGAAGTGAGAGGTAGGGGGTAAGGTGGGGATGATTAATGGGTACAAAAATATAGTTAGATAAATGAGTAAGACCTAATATTTGATCTTATTCTGCACAGCAGGATTATTACAATCAACAATAATTCATTGTACCTTTAAAAATAACTAAAACAGTATAATTGGAATATTTATAGCACAAAGAAATGGTATATACTTGAAGTGAGGAATTTAACAAAAAAGTGTGAACCTGAAGGCCCATTTCAGTTCTAAAATAATTTCTATATCTAGGATAGGGAGTCTTAGTTAAAGGCAAAACATAGACTTCTGTATTTTAGTTGAGTTATATAGATATACATTAAAATATTTTTTAAAATAAAAGACAATGAGTATATATGGTTTTTGGTATGTAAAACTCAATATAATAATTGGTTTTCAAAGAATAAAAATCTAAAAGATAAATGTTAATTAAGATTTGAATCTATAACTTTGATGTTTCATTTTTAGAAGGCTTAAGCAAAACCTTGAATATTCTTGAGAGAAAGAAGAGAGAGTATGTTGTAAATGAATTTACCTCATTCCTTCTCAACATTGTTTATTAAGTACTACTTCCTCATCTAGTTTGATGATACAGATCCTCTTACATGTTGAGAGGCTTTTAGGCTGGTTAGATATTTATAATTTGATCTAAATGATAACAGATAGAGAAAATTATTACAATATGAAGATCTACAATTTAAGCAACTATTATTGCACAATTTTATTCAATGTTTTACTTTTACATAGAATATTTTGCAGGCTAATTTCCACCTTTAATATTTTCCTATGTTACAGAAAACCATCTTTATGCTTTCACCAGGTAATTTTAATGAGAGAGGATGTTACTTTAACAACATATATATTTTTTTTACTGTTAAATCTGTCAGTTCTCAATCTTGGCTGCACCATTAATACAACCTGGGAAATCTTTGGAAAAAATGCTATGTCCCAACTTTTTTTTTTTTTTTTTTTTTTTTTGAGATGGAGTCTTGCTCTGTTGCCCAGACTGGAGTGCAGTGGCGCAATCTCGGCTCACTGCAAGCTCCGCCTCCCGAGTTCCCACCGTTCTCCTGCCTCAGCCTCCCAAGTAACTGGGACTACAGGTGCCTGCCACCACGCCCGGCTAATTTTTTTTGTATTTTTAGTAGACACGGGGTTTCACCATGTTAGCCAGGATGGTCCCGATCTCCTGACCTCGTGATCCACCCGCCTCGGCCTCCCAAAGTGTTGTGATTACAGGCATGAGACACCGAACCTGGCCGCTATGTCCCTACTTTAAATAAATTCTGATTCCTTTGTTCTAGGATTGGGCCTATGCATTAGGTAATTTTGAAAAGCTCCTTAGGTGACTCCAATGTAGGGTCCTGGTTGAGACCCCACTTCTGTAAATATTACAGGAGACTATATACACACACACACACACACACACACACACACACACACACACACACAACAATATTTTACTGTCTATCCTGAGTCCAGTCTGGCTATTTCACTAACTTGCAGTCCAGAATCTTATTGTGAATATACAGGATATTTCTTACTATGATGTTTGTGTAAGTAAAAACATACTGAAAAATAGCCAAATTTAGGAATTGAAAAATACGTAAAATAATCATAGGTACTATAGGTTAAATGAGATATTGTTATACATCCCTTATGTCTTATACATCCATTATGTCCTATTACTCCCCTGACTAGAAGTTATTTTGTTATTTTAGTTATTATGCTAATAACATTTAAATAGAGATCAATGTGGTTTTAACTCTGAATCCTTCATAAACTGATTTTTTATGATTCTGAAACATTCTGTATGTATGTTTCTGACACTAATATGTTCTGAGATAAATATTTATTCATATCACTAGTTTTTGCATAATGACTATGACTTGCATACTGTTCTTTAGAAATTGCTAGGAATATCATGTTTATATGTAAAAAAAAATTCCAGTAAGGATCTAATTTTAGGGTAATGTGTGAATGATAAAACTCAGCAGGAGACACTGAATATAAAATATTGATTTTTGTTTCAAGCATCAGGTTTTTATCAAAAGTTTTCCTTGGACATTTTTCCCTTAACTATTTCCTGCAAATTGTCTACAATTAATTTGAGAATGGCCTTTATCTAACTGAAGTAGGTTATTCTTGTGTTTGTTATTTTCTTTATCTTCTGTGCTCTTGGGTTCATCAAGAGTATTAATACTTATTTATTCATTTGTTCATTCACTCATTCATCCATTCACTATTTCAAGCATAGTAATAAGCAATGTCACTGTTAGTTTGGGGACCAACTAAAGACAGATGTCCTGCTTGGGAACATCATGACCTTTCCTTGTCAACTATCCCAAGCACCTACCTAGTGGCACTGATGGCGTTAGTCAAGCGTCTTCATGGGATCATGGTCCTAAAGTGAACTTCATTTGTTTATCTGACCCTGCCTTTGGTGTTTATGTTTCACTATAATTTTATACTAGTAATTTTCTTCTACAAAAATATCAGATTTTCTTTTAAGATAATTTAGTTGAACTTTCTAATTTTCTCTGGATGTATTCACCATTTTGTTATTAATGATTTATTTTCACCTTAACATAATTGAGATTTCCAGTATTTATGGCCTTGCTTCTTAATTAAGAAGGTGATTATTTTGGCCCTTCACAATAAGTTAAGGAAGGAAAATATACTTCTTCTTCTTTTTTTTTTTTGAAATAGAACACGGCTGTGGAGAACCCACAGAGCCATTAATAGAGAAAAATTTGTGTTCTGAAAAGGTCCGTGACTTCTATTGGCTAAGGTTATTTTGAGCCCTGGTTTTCTTTATCATCAAGTGCTCCTGAATACATTATTGTTAATCTCTTGGCTAATCTAATGAGTTATTCCATATATAATATTCATGCTTAACTAAGTAGTGTCATAAGGGTAAAAGGAAATTTTTTTCTTTTGTTAAGAGAAATGTCCAGACTGAAATACAAACTGAAAAACAAATTATTCTGTTTCTTTTTGGCTTTGTCATTGATTTCAGTGAAAAGACAACATCAAAAATTTCATGCTCAGTTTATCTCTTATAAAACAACTCTGTGTCTCTTACTTAAGTTAAATGTAAAATTGACATCCTGCATGTAGCGCAAAGTATTTTAAGGTTGTAAGTGCTTTAGTTTTAAAATCATGGCTTAAACTATATATAGAAAGATACTTGACCTAAATGATTTATTCATCATTTCTTCATTATAATCTCTTCAGTTTGATATAAGAAAGTGGGTGTCCATTAGGGTACATAAGAATAAAGAGTATGATAAACGTTCTCACTCTGTTGTTTGTGCTAACTGTATTACTATTTAGCCAGAAGCCTATGAAGTGCATGTGGCAAAAGAAATGTCATCTTCTATTACATTTAGATCACATTTCAAACTGCCAGAAGTGGTTTAGCATCTATTTTCCACAGCCTGGCAAATTAGGCTATTTTAATGTGATAAAACATAATTTTGATGGAAACTTTTATTTTTAGTGTGGCATCTTATAAAGGAGGCTTAGAAAATCACTGTGTCTGTGTACGTGAATGTCTGTCTACTCCCATATGCTGTCATAGTCAGTTGGCATTGCCTTGGCAACTTTACAGGATCGAATTGCTGAGTGCAATATTCAGTGAAATGAAAACTAGTACTGCCTCTTCTCTCTATCTGTAAATGAGAGAAATCTCTCACCAATTTCTGTAGGTTTGAGTACTTTTGTGTTTTTTGTTGTCATCAAATATTTATAAAAATTGTAATAAGTTCCTTTGGGGCAGGAAAATGTTTATTTGATTTTCTATAAACAGAGCCTTGCCAGTACCAGGGTCATAGAAAGCACTCAATAAACCTTTCCTAATCAATGGATCAAAATAAAAAAGGAAATTGTCCCATTGCTTTTGAATTGTTCTGGAAGTTTAAAAATGTGCAGTAAACTATGTGGTGATGGTCACAGCTCCAGAACTGAGGTGGGTGATTCACAGGAAGCTTCTCTAAAATCTTACGCTTGTTAAAGACCATCCTGCTTTGCTTCTTACTTTCAAATCCTTGAGTGCCTCTCATTGGTGGAAATTAACTCAGAGATTCAGGGAAATGTAGTTCCCAGGCTTGTAGCCCTTGTCAAAAGTCACAGCTTAGAAATGAGAAGATACTCTCACTGAGTTTCCAAAAGGTAATCTAACACAGCTTTCTAGGGACAACTCATACAGATTACCTGGAAATTGCTTTATCAACACTATGTATCAAACACCATTCAGTATGACTGGTCCAGACCATAGAATCTATACAAGGATTGATTACATATAAATTTCAAGATGACTTCATTCTAACATTTCCCCCTACAATTTGAGGTAACAGTATATAGACAGGGAATTTCTTTTCATGCCATCTGATTTTTTAAAGGGTCTGCTCATTGAATTTTCACTTTGAAGAGTCCATGTCAAGAAGGACTAGTTATGGGAAAACCTTGGGGAGATACTGCATACGGGTGCAGAGATCCTCTGACATCTCCAAATTACTGATTTTCTTTTAGAGAAACTTAGTGGACTAACTGCTGAGCCTAATATGTTAAACAGGATCTGTAGCTTTCTCCTGCCAAGGAGAAGTCAGGCTAAGCAACTTCAACAAGAGAAAAACATATGTATCATCTGCAAACTTTATTTTCCAAGCTTCTCATTGTTTTGAAGGAATTTTTTGCTAACTTTAGAATGTGTCAGCTAAAAGCTGGGAGAAATACCTCATTCTGAATGAGGTATGCCATGCTAGGCCCACAGTCTCTGCCTTTAGGGAAGTAATAAAAGGAATTTGAAACAGTTCTTTCCCACAAATCTTGAAGAGTGCCTGGTACACAGTAGGTACATAATACATATTTGCCAAATGAATGAATGAATGAAGTAAGATTTAAGGTGTCAGTGTTTACAGAATATCTTTTATTTATTTTGTTTGTTATAAAACACCTTTTTGATGTGGCTGCTGGCTGAAAAATGAGTTTGGCTTCATTTTATGTTATCCTTAAATGTTGACTCAATGCTGTACACTACCTTCCAGGAAACTATCTTCATGAGGGAGCTAGTAAGGCTACTACTACCAGATACCTTATTTCTATAGGAAACCATCTTTATGAGGGAACTAGTAAGGCTGCTACTACCAGATACCTTCTTTCTATAGGACACTATCTTCGTGAGGGGGCTAGTAAGGTTACTACTACTAGGTACCTTCTTTCTATAAGAAAACATCTTCATGAGGGGGCTAGTAAGGCTACTTCCAAATACCTTCTTCCTCTAGTTAGGAGTGGGATGTGTTGGAATTAGGAGTGGGAATTAATGCTATAGCCTTTCAGGAAGATAAACACTAAGACATATAATCGAAACTTTTATTCACCCATCAAGACCCGGAATCCTATGTGATTTAGACACTTTCCTGCCTTCACTTTCCCTTCTGTTTCCACAACATTCTGTCAATGCCTCAATTAATATATCTTTATATTGTATGAATTCAATGTATCAATATTTATTGAATGCCTGCTATATTAAGACTGATATGCAAATAAAATACATCAAACTTTTTTTCAAAAATGTGCAGCGTACTGGTGGAAATGGATAGTAATACAAGAATTTTAATATTTTGCAGAAAATATAGGTATAGAGATATACATTGTCTACAGTGGAAAAAAAACTAAACTAAACCAAATGCATTTAATTTAGAATAGATTGCAGGGCCAGAAGAAGATGTTATTCACTTTGTACACCTAGGAATAATTAGTAGGCTTCAACTAATTTGCAATACATTGATTAATAAACCCTCAGAGCAATATTATTAGTAGAAGTGAGTAATTAAAAGTATATTTTCAATTGATCTAAACTCCGCTCTACATATCATATTATTAAGAACAAACTTTAAACATTTAAGATAAACATAATTCTATGCTCAATTCTGAGTGTGCCTTATATATATATTTTTTTTGTCTGACATTCTCTTGTGCACAGCATGTTGAAATGCACAACTGATTCTAAACTGGAAGTAAATTTAAAAGTTTGCTTTCATTCCTCGGTAGTGATGGAAATACAGTTTCCATAGTTTTGAAAATTGGCACCTCTTGTGCTACCATGACTACCTTTGGTTTATATTTAACTGTGAAGGTAATAATGGAAGGTGGTTCCTTGGGTTTTTCAATGGGTAGGCTCAAATCTAATTCCAGGTATACTGAGAATAAATTTTGCTCCACTTATGCACATATAAAGATGTTGCTGCCTGTTAGATACACTTTTGACTCATCCTTAACTCATACACTGATGTGAGTTCCAGACACATCACACCAGCCTCCCACAGCTTTCTTCCCACAAACACACAACTAACTCCACATGGTACAACACCCACCCATCCTCAGGCCAGCAGGATCACTATCATATATTTCCACAAAGATATGCAAGAAAGAACACACACAGCTCTCCCACACAGCTCGGAACAATCATGCAGAATGAAGCATAATCTATTCTAGTTTCATATTCTTGTTTTCCAAAGGTGAGTAGGCAGCTACAGAGATGATGATGTTGTAATAATCTTTGTGGTCATAGAGGATCTTGAAAAATATTCAACAAATGCATTCCTCATGTTATTCAGTCTTTAAATTGAATTCTTAGTTGATAGAGATTAAGTAACCCCTTTTATTTAAAAAAAAATGCTAGGTTCTTTTGGGCATAAATTCTTCTTCATTATCATCAGTCTCCTCCTTATAAAGGTATCCAATCTAGATGGTCAAGAAAAGTCTACTCTTGCATTTCACATGCCAGCAAGCCTTATTATTGCCAGAATTTGAATCCCCATTAAAAACAAAACCAAACCAAGACAATAAGTTGAGGCAAAGCCAAGTCAGGGCGCTTCACAGATACCACCTCTGAAACAAGAAGGTCATTGTGAAAATGTGGGAGTGGGAAGATGTCCTGTAGGCATTCCAGTTTTTACAGGCTGCCTAATTTTTAGCATTGATATTTCATGTATACTCTGCAGCAAGAAACTGAGAACCAGGAGACATGGATGCTTATCTCAAATCTGCAGCTTATTGCCAATGTGGCCTTGGACAGTCACCATATTTCTAAGTCTCAATTGTCTCATCACTAAAACTGGGTATCCGTATTCATACGATGCTATGTATATGTATTATAATTCAACTGGAAAACATGCCCACATACATTTTTATAAGCTACAACTCCACAGAAAAAATTCAGGAGGTGGGGGTGTGTGTAGAAAAAGCTCACATTTATGGAACATCTACTATAATAATCTTACATAATCTTTAAAACAACTGTAGTATTAAGCTTTCTTTTTTCCCTGTTGTTTACTAGAAATAAAGGTTGGAAAGCAGGAATACCTTGTATAATGCCCCAAATTACCAAACGATGTAGATAAAAGCCCAATCTATTATTTAATTTAGTAAATGGTATAGCTAAAAGCTCAATTTATTAATATTTTGTATTTATTATAAACTGCCAGGAATTATAATTATTTGACAAGATGGTATTTTAACTATGAATATGTTACATACCAAATTTTTAGATCTTTAAATATTTAAAAATGTCTAAGATTATTAATAACTTTTATGCTAATAAAAGTATATTTGCCTTCTAAAATAGTCCGTCTTTAAACTTCTGGAATTTTTGAATTTTATGATATATGTTAAATTACAAAGCAGTGGACATTTTTATATGTGCGTAGTTTTACATATCTCTATGACTACTTTCCTGTGGCTGGTTAAACAGTATGAGCTTTAAAAAATATCTTTATTCATATTAAAAATATATTTTCTATAAAGTCATAAATAATTATACTTTCACCTGAGTGCATGATTATATCTTTCTCCAGAACCTATTCCAGAATTAAAAATTATAATTCCTCTAAATATTTACTAACTTGACTGACAAAAATGACATTTATTTAATTCTATTGGAGGTGAACCTCTGGTTTTATATACAGTTTTACATTTAACAAGTTAATCTATCTGAGATTCATTTTGTTATATGAGGTGAGGTGAGGATCTACTTGGAAATTTTCCCTAATTGTTAGCCAGTGTTTTCAACATTATCTGTTTCTCAGCATCATGTCTTTATTGATCTGTGATGCTTCATTTATAAACTCAAGAGAAATCATGACCAAAGCACAGAGTGTGAGGCTGCGTTTTTACAAGCACTGATACTGGTGAACTAAGTGGGGACAAGAACAAGAAGGATCTGTATATTAGGACTCTTGCCAGTCACAAGTGAAAGAAAATCTCATCAACAATAATTGAAGTAGAAAGAACATTTCTGAGTTCCTGAAGCTCAGAAGTCCAGGAGTAGAACTGATAGAGTTCAAACAAAATTCTCAGGATCTTATCTTTCTCTGTCCTTCTGCTCTGACTTCTTCTCCAACCATTTATTCTCCCATGGTGGGAAGACTTACCTTCTCACGGTTTCTAATGCAGGAGAAAAGACAATTCCTTTGTCCTGATCATTTAGCAGAGGTTGGTGAACTATGGCCTCAGGGCCAAATCAGTTATACAGCTTTTTATTATGAGATTAACAAGCTAAGATTTAAAAAAATATTTTCAAGACCTGTAAGCCAATAAACAAAAGAAATATAAATATGTAATTGAGACAGTTTGTGGCTGGGTCTTCAAAGCCTAGACTATTTACCATCTGGCCTGCTACAAAAAAGTTTGCCAACTCCCTTTTTAAGGTGAAAGTCCTGTGATTATTTCTTAGTCTGACTGATTTGGCTTGGATCATGGGACTATAGCTGTCTAGCCACGCTGGTCACGTGCAGATTGTCTGGCTTTAGGTTTCATGCCTACCCCTGAAACTAAAGATGGAAGCAGCTTAATCTGAAGCATGTGGTCTAAAATGGGAGAAGAGTAGTTGCTTCGGGGAAAAAAAAAATCAGAAGAAAAATAAATGGCCCATGAAAATAATAAACGTTCAACACAGCCTTGAAAGCCATTTTGAGGAGAACGTTCTCCTGAGAGTTTCAGATTACCACTGAAGGCCTTTTATGGTATAACCTGGCATGCTTTTATATTTGCATTTTAATATATTCAAGTGTTAGTATTCATTTCACACATTTAAACTGATGTTTCCTGTGGGGTTCTCTGCCCCGTAGCGCTCAAAGAATCCTTTCACCTGTACCCTGAGGGCCATTTCCCTTTCCAGATCAATCTGATGAGGGTGACTCACAGATTCTGGAATTGCAAACAGAGAAGAGGACTCAAAAGAAGCTTCTGGCAAGGTTCCAAACAAAAATTTACATGATAGCAGAGTATGTTTTTCTGCTTTCAGAATCTAGATAAGGTTCAAAGTGAGAATGGAGAAAGAGGCCATGACAATTAGAAAAAACAGAAAGACATTTAATCTTGGAGGAGGCAGGGCCTGGGTGAGGATGGGAGGGTGGATGAAGAGGAAACTTCGTTTAGAGAGTAGTTTCTCAAATTTTAATGTATATGTGTATCACCTGATATATGCTGAAAATGCATATTTTAAATTTAGTAGTAATGGGATGAGCCTTGAAAATCTGCATTATTTCTTCCAAGATCCCAGAAGATGCCACCGCTACTGGTCCATGAACCCTGGTTTGAGTAGCAAGGCTGTAAAGTACTAGGGTGCTACTTGGAAACTGACTCTCTTTCTTGTCCAGAGAAAATTAAAATACATCAGTGGTCAGCTTACGGACCATCAATTCAAAGTGGCATTTCTGGCCAGGCATGGTGGCTCATGCCTCTCAGCACGTTGGGAGGCCTAGGCAGGCAGATCACTTGCGATCAGGTGTTCAAGAGTATCCTGGCCAATATGATGAAAACGCGTCTCTACTAAAAATACAAAAATTAGCCGAGTGGGCTAATCCCAGCTGTAATCCCAGCTGCTTGGGAGGCTGAGGCACAAGAATCACTGGGACCCAGGAGTTGGAGGCTGCAGTGAGCTAAGATCGCACCACTACACTCTAGCCTGGACTACAGAGTGAGACTTTGTCTCAAAACAAAAAAACAAAAACAAAAACAAAAAACCACAGTGTCATTTCCTCAGTTTTTGCTTTCCCTCAACCCTAACATCCTATTGATTATAAAAAAACTCAGAAACAAATGGTCCTTACAATTTTAATTAAGCTCTCTACTAGAATCAAAAGTAGAAATTTAGGCAACCAAGGCAAAATGAAGGGAAAACCTTGCTTCATGCAAAGGATGGAGCTAGATGTAATCAGTGTGAAATTTCCTTATGAATTAGGGAGGCGGTAAACATGCAACTCCTTTCACACTATAGTTACTGTATGGGTAACAGATTAGAACAGGAGGCAAGAGAGAAAATAAAGACACAGGATGCTATAATATTCTAGAGAAATGATAGGGTTCTAAATTCACATTGAGACAGGCAGTTGATAGGAGAAAAGAGATGTGCTTGGATAGATATCGTCAGTAGAATTCACTGAATTTAGTCTTTGATTTCACATAGGAGATAGATGAGAAGATGGAATCTTGAATAACATCGAGGCTTAGAATCTGGGAAACTGTGGATTTTAATATTGTTTATTTTGCTAGAAAGCATACTAAAAAGAGCAAGAGGAGCTGTTTGGGAATGAATATTCAGGAAAATATCTATACAGAGTGACTTTGGGGTGGAGACTTGAAGAAAAGATGGGAGTTATATATAGAGAGACGTGGAGTTGGTCAAGGATATGGTTTCCAGCAGAGTGAATGGCATGTGCAAAGGTGCAGGATAATTAAATATCATGAGTGGTCAATTGTATGACTGGTGATGGGACTGTATAGGGCAGAGGGTAGTGAGTAGGGTGAGTCTTGAAAAGCAGATATAGGTCAAATATCAAAGGCATTTGAGTGCTAAGTACACTTTGAAAATTGTATCTGAAAACTAAAGAGAGCCATTCAGGAATTTAAGCAGAGGAATGACATGATCTAACATAGAATGAAGGAAGAAGGGAAGGAAACCATCATTTCATGAATGCATTTCATGTGGCAGGCTTTATATTAATTAAGCATGGACGATGAATGACAGTGGCTTTCCAAAAACTCAATGATGAATTACTGCAACTCTAAGCATGAGAGGTAAAGCTTCATTTTTAGGACACAGGGAAGTTTGGATTAGTATTCACTATGGTCAGAATGTTTGTGTTTCTCCGAAAATTATATGTTGAAATCCTAACTCCTAAGGTGACAGTTTAGGAAGTGAGGCCTTTATGCAGGAACTAGATCACAAAGGCGGAACGCACATGAATGGGATTAGTGCCCTTCTAAAAGAAGCCCAAGACAGATATCTCTCTTCCACCATGTAAGGAGACAGCTAGAAGGCACTACCTATGAACCACAAAGCAGGCCCTCACCCTACATCAGATAAGCCTGCACTTTGTTCTTGGACTTCCAAGTCTTGAGAAGTGGGAGAAATGCATTTCTGTTGTTTATATGCTATCCAGTTTACAGTGTTTTGTAATATAAGTCCAAATGGATTAATTTTGTTTATAGTAACAAAGCACACGTGCTGACTTCCCCTTAGTTCTATTCCATGGTGGCAAACACCGATTTCTTTTCTACCCTGGTTCTTCTGCTGATAAATTGTATAGTTTGAAATAATACATTCCTGGTGATATGCTTTGATTTTTCTAATTTAAATTTTACCTATGACTTCCAACACAGTTCTCTTATACCATCCTTTCTCAAACATAAATAATTTTATCTCCCACCTTCTCATTATTTATATATCCACACTTTTGGTTTAAATTAACATTCAATATTTACTTAATTATGACCCTGTGAATAATGTTTAAATTGGGCCAGATAGTTAACTATGATTATTATCTATTATTATGATACCTTTTTATGACGTTCCTGTGGCCACTCTGCACATTTCCATTGTAGGTATTGTTTTTTCAGAGGGGCAATACAAAGTCATCTATGTATCTGTCATTAATATGTTCAAAAATTTCTGGCAAATCTGTAATGCTCCTATCAATGCATTTATCCACATTAGGTCATCTAACTAGCTTTTATTCTAGCGCTCACTACAGCTCCTGCATCTGCCCATCTGTGTGCACCCCCTCCTGTAAGGGGTTTTAGCACACTGTGTCAGAAAAGATAAGCCACACCCCTGTCGCACACCCTGAGGGGGGTTGGGGAGCAGGGTTCAGGGAACTCTCCCTTTTCAGTAATTTTAGAGATACTAATCCATTGTCCTCTATCTCTAGTGCTACTCTTGAGATGTTCTATGCCATTCTGATACCACATATTTCCTGTGATTTTTTTTTTTACTTTTATCAATGAAAACTTTTAGGATTTTCTCTGTATACCAGAATTTATATAATTATAT
This sequence comes from Mandrillus leucophaeus, assembly GCF_000951045.1. Lineage (NCBI taxonomy): Eukaryota > Metazoa > Chordata > Mammalia > Primates > Cercopithecidae > Mandrillus > Mandrillus leucophaeus. The sequence continues at coordinate 1,764,359 of NW_012103188.1, read as the reverse complement.
GATTTGTTGTAAATGTATTTTCACTTATTTTACAAGGTTTTGGATGGGTCTTTTTAATCTGGAAATATTTTTATTCATTCAGGAAAATGTTCTTGTAGTATTTCCTACCTAAATTACTTTTCTAAATGTTTTCTTTCTAGAAATGGTAACATTTAGATATTAGAGTTACTGTATTGTGTCTCTAATTGTCTTATTTTTTTTCTCATTTAATATCTAATTTTTATTTGTCATACTTTTTGGAATATTTTCTTTACTTTCCAAATATGATATTGATTTTAATATTCAACATCATAGTTTTAGTTTAAAATATCTCTTTATCCTCTTCTGATTATGTTATTTGTCCTTTCCTGTTCTTGTTTCTTGAAAAAAAGGAATTTTCTTTTCCTTCTGGGAATATTAATTATAGGGTTTTTTTTTAAAAAAAACAAAAACAACTTTTGTTTGCTACATGTTGTACCACTATTTCCTCTGATTCCTTTTACTTTCTTATTCATTTTCTATTTTTTATGAATTTATTATCAAAGGATTCCTCAGATATGTAGAAATATCCAGTGGTTCAGGCAGAATTAAGATTCCTGCCTCTGGTATACCTGCCTTATATAGACCTCTCTCCTTGTGTATGAATATGGTGGGATCATTTTTCCCTTGATTGACTATGTTAATTAAATTACATTGTATAGTGCTCCATCTTGGCAGACTAGAGATGAATACTTCTGTTGGTCCTGAAAAAGCAAACTGGCCTGTGGCCAGGACCTGAGGCTAGTCTCAAATAGCTGAGAGAGCCTCCAACCAAAAATCAGCAGGAAAACTTGAACCTCAGTTCTAAAGTCATATTGTAAGAGATTGATTGTGACCAACTACCTGAATGATCTTGCAAACAGATTATTCTCTAATCAAGCTCCAAATATACAGCTTGACTGGCATTTTGACTTTAGTCTTTAAGACACATTTATTAGCTCATAGTTCTGTAGGCCGGAAAACGAAACATGGCTGAACTGGCAATAAGTGGATATTGTTTTAAGTTTCTAAGTTTATAATATGATAATTTCTTACACAACAGTAGAACACTAATACATCTGGTGATCATGCTGCATCTGCTGCTATTTAAGGGAGAAACACCACAGAGCAGATTGAAAGCTCTGAGTACATGAGCTATTTAAGTACATGAGCACATAACTCATGCCTGTGGCCAAATTTCACAGCCAAAGATTGGTCTTTCCTTACCATCTTTTAAAAATAGTACCTCTAAGACTATATTACCTTACATTTCCCAAATTTGATGAAAAACAATAATCTACACATCCAAGAAGACCAACTAACTCCAAGTAGAATAAATACAAAGATAATCACACCCAGACACATCATAGTCAAAATATTGAAAGCCAAAAAATTGAAAGTCATAAGAAAAAGATGAGGCATTACGAAGAATGGAATCCCAATAAAATTAACAACTAACATCTCTTTTGAAACTATGAAGGCCAGAAAGCAGTGGGACAATATATTCAAAGCACTGAAAATGTAAAACAAAACAGAATACAATAAAACTTTCAACCAACCATCTTATATCCAGCCAAAATATATTTTTAAAATGAAGGTAAAATACAGTCAAGTGTTACCTAACGAAGTTTCAGTCAATGATGGACCACATCTTAAGGTGGTCTTATAAAAAATATGTTACTATATTTTTACTGTATCTTTTCTATATTTAGATACATTTGGATACATAAATGCTTACCATTGTATTATAATTGTTTACAGTATTCAGTACTGTAGCAGGCTGTACTTATTAGGAGCAAAAGGTTATACCATTAGGCTAGGTATAGGTTCCCATAATAATGAAATTTGTTCCCACAACAATGAAATTCCCTAAGTACACATTTCCCAGAATGTATCCCCTTTATTAAATGGCACATGACTGTAAAGAATTTCCCAGACAGGTAAAATCACAAAATTTATTGGTTGGCATTCCGCTTTAGAAAATTATTAAAAAGTAAAGAATGTTCTCTAGGCTGCAAGCACGTGACACCAGATGGTAATTCAAATCAACAAAGCAAAAGGGTGCCAGTACAAACAACCATTTTGATAATAATACAAGTCAGTATAACTATATATTTATTCTTTTTAAAAAACTGATTTAAAAGTAATTGGATAAAGTAATATGTATATAATTAAATTGTTGAGATTTTAACACATAGAAATGTAGTATTTGAGAAAAACAATGGGTGGGCGGGAGCAAAACATTATTGGTATAAGTATATGATACCTTATGGTAACTAGTATTCACAGGAAAAAAAAATTTAAATCAGCTCTTATAAAGAGGAAGATGAATATAACAAACTCTGTAAATATGCATTTGTTCTTATGTCTTCATTCATTTTTAAAATAAAGACATAAGATTCCAAAATAAAATACTTATACCATTGTATTTTAGGGTTTGTAATATACATAAATATAATATGTATAAATATAATAGCACAAAAATGTGGGCAATGTAGCTATACAGGAGTAAAATTTTCATATTCCACTGGAATCAAGTTAATAAAAATTTGTGGTAGACTTTGAAAAATTAAGATGCATATATTTTAAGTCTTGGCATAATCATTAAGAAAATAATTTTAAAAATATAATTGACCATTATTAAAGGGATTAAAATGTTACTAGGAAGTATACATGTGATAAAAAAAGACAGTAAAAGTGGAGCAAAAATGGCATGAGCCTTATAGTAAAGCAAATGTAAAAGGGCATTTGTATCTGATTATAGTCATAACAACATTAAATACAAATGAATTAAAAATCAAATCAAAAGTCAGGTATTATTAGATTAAATTGAGAAAAAGAACAGGATTTAACAATATGGTGCCTATGTAACACACACTCTAGATTCGAAGATACAAGTGGGTTGAAAGTCAGTTGGGTACAGTGGCTCATGCCTGTAATCCAAGCACTTTGGGAGGCCAAAGTGGGCAGATTGCTTGAGCCCAGGAGTTCAAGACTAGCCTGGGAAAATGGTGAGAGCCTATCTCTACAAAAAATAAAAAGTACTGGGCGTAGTAGTACGTACCTGTGGTCCAGCTACTTGTGAGGGGGAGGTGGAAGGATTGCTTGAGCCTGGGAAATTCAGGCTGCAGTGAGCTGTCATGGTGCCACTGCACTCCAGTCTGGGTGACAGAGTGAGACCTTGTTTCAAAACAAAACAAAAACAAAGAGGTTGAAAGTAAAAGGATGGAAAAAATACACCATGCACACAACAACC
>NW_012103188.1:1751313-1760436 GCF_000951045.1 Mandrillus leucophaeus | reverse complement strand
ACTTCTGTTATGTGTTGTCTCTTCCTTTCCTCTGTCTTCTTAAATTTCTGATTTTGATAATACTTCCCTTTACTATCATCTTGGTGGGATTTTGGCAGCAGCAAACAGAAATATACTTATTCAATTCAGCATGTTTGATCTTAATGTGTAATTCCTCAGAAATAAGTCAACAGAGTAAAAAATAAAACAACTTTGGGCTAAGGAGACTTAGTTCAAGTACTGAGTCTATGTCACACTGTTGATAGCATAATAATGAGGTTACGTATTTTCTCTGAAGCATTGTTTCCTCAATGGGGAAACATACATAATAATACCTATTTCAAAAATGAGAAAAGACAGAGACAGTGCTTTTCTGACTTGCTTCTTTGTGACTGTATTCATCATCATCACCATCATCATCACCATCATCATCACCATCATCATCATCCAGGTTCCAAATAAAAGCAATATGCCCCAAAGTGTCTTGGGTCAGTGTTTGAAATTTTCTTAAAATTTCAAGCTATTGTTCCACCTTTCCAATCAGAAAGAATTTGCTTTGAAGAGAACACGAATCACAATTTTGGAGTCTATTACATCTGAAATATAGATGAGAAAGCTGAATTCAATTTTGAAGATTGAGTGGGATGAGGTGATAGTGAATAGAGGGACCATAAAGTCACAGTAGTATAATAAGTATTAAAATCCTTAGAAATGAGATTTGTGGGCCGAACATGTTGGTTCCCACCTGTAATCCCAGCACTTTGAGAGGCTGAGATGGAAGGATCACCTGAGGTCAGGAGTTTGAGACCAACTTGGCTGACATAGTGAAACCCCGTCTCTACTAAAAATACAAAATTTAGCCGGGCATGGTGGCGTGCCTAGGGTCTCAGCTACTCAGGAAGCTGAGGCAGGAGAATCGCTTGAACCCGGGTGGCAGAGTTTTCAGTGAGTTAGCTCACCAGCCTAGGAGACAGAGCGAGACTGTCTCAAAGGAAAAAAAAAAAAAAAGAGAGAGATTTGCATTTAATCAGAGTTTACGAAACTACAAATCTATTGTTTAATAAGAGCTTTCACAATAGTATGTCATTCCTTTAATTCTAGCACTTTGGAAGTCTGAGTCAGGAGGATCACTTGAGCCCAGGAGTTTGAGAAATGACATTTGTGAGGTGTCATAAGTTATTTATGATATTTAAGGGGAAAATACATATACATACATAAATATACATGCATACATATATACGATACACATATATATGATATATATGTATACATATATATGATACACATATATATGATATATATGTATACATATATACAAATATATACATGATACTACTTGAAGGGAAATTATATATATGTATATCTATATATTTTCATTTTTCAGCTAATTGCATTTTTGAAATTTACTTTTTCCTCTTTTCTGTCTTTAGATTTTAAATATGATGGCTTTATGGTCATAACCCTTCCTTGCTTAATATTACTTGGCTGTATTCATGGGTAATACTGTCTTTGGCATGAATAATTCATTTATAAAATAACAAGCACATCCTCATCATCCCAAATTAACCCAATGAGTATTAAATGGAAAGTTAAATAGCTCATTGACATTCTTGTGAACCAGCAACACCACGGTGGAATCTAATTGGCAGAAATAATAACTAAAAATCACAAAAAAAAATTTTAAATTCGGGAACCAGAAGAAGTAAATGCAGATATCTGACTGTCATAAACAATAAAAGCCTGCTATTCAATATTTAATATAAATACCAGTGTATTTAAAATGTGATTAGCATCACAAGCAAAAACACTTTTTATTTGCATAACATTAATTTCTGGACAAAAGCCTTCTAGTCTTCATGTGCCTTGTAAATGTTTTCTCTGTATACAGGGAACTTTATTTAGGCAAGATCGTTTTTGACTGGAAAATTATCCCATTAATTAAATACTTTTCAGAGTGACTGCTTTGCACACAATTTCATGCTACTAGATTTAAAATTGCTGTATTTTAAAATGATTAATAAGTTGTCCATGTATTTTGTAAACATTCCCAAAGAAGGTAGTCAGTAAAACAGTAAAATTGCTGGAGTGCAAGTATTTATCACTGATCCAATAAGATTTTATGTAGCCTGTAACTGCAATATTATATATTTTATGCTTCCTCTGTCTTTGGCGCGATATACATTAAGTTATTTTCCATGAAGTTAATTTCACAATCAGTAGACATCTCTGAACCATATTTTGTTACAGTGTCATGGGTACTAGATGTTTACAGGGGTCATTACTTTCCCCCCCGCTAGTGATAAGGAGCCAGACAACCTGAACTCACATTGTTTATATTCTGAAATGATGCCTGATATCTAAGCTATAATTATCTTTTATTTCCTTAGATCTATCACATTTATAAACTTCTTCTCCTGCTTTGAGATATATTACTAGCTCACCTAAGAGCTTACGTAGCTCCATGGATACCAAAGGCATGTCTACAACAGTGTGTATTTTTTAATAAAAAAAAAATGAGGGGAATCTATTTCAGTTCTTGGGTTTTTTGTAGATAAGAAGGAAAAGGTAATTTTCTATCCTACAAGTTGAGGAAAAGGGAATTTTCTATCCTATAAGTTGACTGAAAATATAATATTTCATAATTCAAATATATAAAATCAAATATTTTATGAATGTGTATGTATATACATGTGTAATATGTACTTATATATGGTCTGTAGCACCATAAACCTGTTATAATAAGTAGAATGAGTTTTATGAAAAATAGAGTTACTCAGTTAAAGCAGCTGGATAAGGATTTGGTATTTTTAAATTTTAGTGCCAGCTCTCTGTCACTGACCTATTTTGTGAACTTAACACAAGTGGCTCAGTTTTTTTATTTCTGTTCTAAATTAGAGACTGCCATATTGGCTCAAGTAATGGTTTTATGAGAAAGAATAATGAATGAAAAGGGGTGTGAAACTAGTGACCAATGATTGCTATTGAAATTGTTTATTGCCTCAGGAATTGTAGTGATGCGGCACCTACCTTTGTGCATTTACACATATCTGGGTTATTAGGATCTTCAAAGTCACTTCTTGGTCACAAATTTTGAAAGCAACTGCTTGGGAACCTACTGGTTATGTTAGTACTGAGTTTGGCCTAAACAATGCCTCTAATTCTGCAAAGTCAATTGCTGTTTCTCAGAAAACATATTTCCCCACTTGGAAAGAAAAGGTTACAATCATTTTTACTCATTTGATTATTGTAAGAATCACAGTGCTTTGAAAGCCAGGAAAGTTGCTTGTAAAATTCAAAGTGTAATATAAATGTAACATATTTCTGTAAGTATTTCAGAATCAAAATGTACCACAGGTAAACTATTGGGGATATTTAGAAAACTGCGATGACTTTCAACTTAAGAATGTTCGTAGCTTTAATTTTTTGAGTTGACGTAATTCTCCTTCTGCTAAATGTTTTAACAATAGTTATCAATGATCACACCATGATCTTGCAAACTTCTAAGTTAACCAACCACTCAGACACTATCCTTTCTTTTATTTTCAAATTTCTTTAAAAATAATCTCTACATATGATTTTGCTTTCTTGTATTTATACAATTTTTATTCCTTACAGGCCATAGTTTAGCTTCCTCCATTCAAATAAAACTGTTCTATTGTCACTAAGAACTGTTTTCGTCACTAACATTAAAGACTTCTTTCATTTTTTATTCTCATTGAGCCATCCACACACAGTACTTGAAAGTTTGATTATTCCCTATTTCCTGAAATTCTTGTTCTTTTGCTTTCTTTAAAATTATCTATGCTAGTTATGTCGAGTTCTTTTCCCATTTCTCCCTTTCCTTTGCATTTCACACCCCATCCTAAGCCATGAAGTATAGTCACTACTCAATATTCAATATTTTGTCCTCATCTTTTTTCACTTTTCTCTCTTATCCATTTCTCTTTCATTAATAAATTCTTTTCTATGGCTTCATCAATCATTCAAATGATGATAAATTCCAATTCTATATCCCTGATTTCTACCATTTCTCCATTATTATTTCCTAATACTCCCTTTGATAGCTTTGAAATTGGCAACTGTAACATGAACATGTCTGATGTTTCTCACATGTCTGATGTTTCTCACCTTTATGATCTGGGTCATTCTCTGATTTTGGTCTCAGCCATTTCCATTTCTTTTCATGCCAAAATGCTAAAACTACAATTGTTGCATAAATTCCATAGCTGCTAAAAATTTTTAAACCAGTTAAATTAGAAAGACTAGAAATTAGTGGCTAAGGGAAAGCATGCTGAATTTTAAATAAAATAGGTTGTAAGTTATTAAAATTAGAATTGAAAATAGTATGGCAGGCTATCATTTTATATTTAATTTTTCTCAGTTCTCATGGATTGAATTCTCTCAGTGGGGGTTGATATTTCAAAGGATTGATACCTATTTTTTTTTTTTTTTTTGGCAAGAGGAGGCAGTTATATGAAGAATCATTTGTTATATGGAGAGCCAAAATTTACTCCAGATCAGTAGTTCATTTTGTTAAGTACATTTTTGTTTTACTCAGTTTCCTGATGTAGAAGACATTTTTGTTCTATTATGCAAATATGCTTAATGAATGTCTAAAGAATATGGGAGACTGTACTAGGATTTTGAAAGACGAAAAAATTCAGGCACAGTTTTTATGTCAGGGAATTTAGAGTCTTGATGTAAACTTATGTGAGAGAATATATGCAAAAAATGTTTATAATACTAGATAGAGTGAAATAAGTGTCTTAAGAGAGAAAGAGATAAAGTGCTTTGTGGAGTTTATGATACATAATAAAATATATATGGCTTGGTGTTTTACTCATATGCAGGCAGCAATTTTTATTTTTGCTAGCTGTCTGTAGTTTTTCATAATGAGAAACTGAGTTGTGTAGTGAACGGGCTCACGGCCTCTAGAGCCAAACTTCCTAGATCAGATCTGTAATCACTTACTAGCTCTATGCTGTCTGTGAATTTCTTCATCTGTAAATTGTGTATAATAATAATAGTTTGCCTCACATAGTTATGATAAAATTAAATTGAGTATATTTGTAACTCACTCAGAACAATAACTGCCTTATAGAAAGTAGTACATACACGAAAGCTAAATTTCTTAATAATGTTACTATAATTTTTCTTCAGTCAGATTAACAATAACTTCAATTTCAGACTCATTTTTACTTCTAAAACTTTGATATATTCCCATCTAAGAATCTGACAATAGGCAATGATCAAAAGTCTTTTCATAAAATAAGACAGAACATAGGTGGATTTCATCCAAAATTATGGATGACGATATCCTATGAGTAAAGTCCATACTCTATGTAACATAATGCTTTTGGTTTTTGAAAGGTATACTTCAAGCAAAAGGATTTTTAAAAATGAGAATCATAAGAAGTTAATTTCCCATTCTTTAGCGTATTTGTCCTAAAGTATGTTGTCTGACTTTTATCGAAGTCTCCAGGGACGGGCTAAGTTAGAAATACTATCAGTGTGTTTATATACTCACATTTGCTCCAGGCACTTTCAACTATAATGGATATTAAATGTTCAAAATGTTTGAATATAATTATTTAGCTCTCCATTAAAATTTTTTTCTATTAAATTGGAATCTACAAATTTATTAACAACATCTCTGCAATATTAATTTCTATTTCATATTATTTCACATGCAGAAGTTTGTTCTTATTAGACTAGTGAGAAACTAATTGAAATGTGTAACTTTTGATTATAGTTACATTTAAAACTGAATTTCATTTTGCTGTTTTAATAAACACTTGTAAGAACTTCATAGGATGAGATATAACACTATTTTTCATTATTCTCCAGTTTTACAATTTGAGATTAATGTTATAACATCCTTTACATTAGGATATCAACAAAATAGAGGAAAATTTGGGTAATAAAGTAAATATGATCCCTCTTTTCAGTTATGGAGAATTTGATATTGAAGATTTACTATTGTGTCTGACATTGTTGTTATTATTAGTGTTTTTACATTGAAAAGAATTTGAGAATTTGAGATTAAAAGCTTTAGACACAAAGGTAGATACCATAGTTATTCAAAAAATTATGAGCATATATGATGGGAAAGAAATAATGAATCTGTTCAAATAGAAAATGGATAAATTTTACAGCATCCCTCTAAGCATTTAGAGCAATATTGTTTAAATCATTTGACTTAGGGTAATGTTTGTATATTATTATAATGAAACATAATATCTGTCTTTAAAATTGATAACATAATTAAATATATATATTATGTGAAAACAACACATAAGTTATTATATAATTTTAAAGTATAATACCTAAACATAATTAGACAAAAAATATAGACATAGTGTCTATATATATATAGCCACTTGTTAGTATTTTAAAAGATGATTTCACAAATAAGTCAGAACTAGAGCTCAAGAACTTGTTTAAAAGCGAGGGTGGCTGAATCCTATGATTGTGCAATGAGAGACACTTAAATCTTATGAAAGTGAAGGTGAGGATGATTCCAGCCTGGTATTTGATTTAAAAGTAGTCTCAGCTGCAGGAAAAAAACAAAAGAAGGAGTGTAAAAGAAGGTCATCCTGAAACATACGCAATAAAACAAATAGTTAACACTTTAGTAAAATAATCCAGAAAGAAAAACAGATATATGCTGCCAGTGATGGATGCAGGTATGAAGTAGAAAGACATTGGAAAGGTTCACATTAAAAAATGATCTGTACAGATGAGTATAAAGAAAAGGAATTATAAAGTACTTGAGCACCAACTACATTATGGTTCTGAAGCATAAAATTTGAGACAATTGTGAAGAAGCCTCAACTGACTCTTACCTGGTTTCCTCTACCTTTATTTATATCAAACCAGTGAAGGAGCTCAGTATCCCATTTCTCTCCAAACCTCCCCTCCCGGCTTCACTCTGTCATTAAAAAAAAAAAAAAAAAAAAAAAAAAAAAAAAAAAAGTATTTCTTATCCATTAATTGGATTTAATTATTCTCAAAAATATAAATAATTAATCTATCATATTGTGTTCATGGCTGACTACTCTATTTGTTAGGCTGGGCTGATCTTAGGCCTAATAATTTTCTTCCGTTTTTAAAAATTAAGTTCTGATTCCAAGTTTTGAACAAGTTAACTGAATTTATCTGATTGACTCCACATTCTTATTCCTCATTTCATACATCTCTAAAATGGGTTGTTAACTGAACTATAATAATAAATAAGCTTTAAAAAAGTTGATGAACATGACATTTAATCAACTGTAAGGGAAATGATGAAGAAATATTAGTGTACCAGAAGGCAATCAGAATATTTCCAGTTTACAATGCAGAGCTAGATAATAAATGAAACTGGTAAAAAGACAAATTGTACTTTAGGAAGTGTTCAACTCTGATAACCTGACCAACTTTGCAAAAGCTCTTGTTGACCTGCTGGAACTATTAACATTATATTAGGAGTGAGAAATGTCCTGGTTTGTACAAATTATAATGTAATTTGATTTTGTCTTTTTTTTTTTTTAAATGAATGAAAGGTATATTTCCTGCTTAAACACATGTGGACCTCATATCCAGGGTCTCAAATGCACAGGTAATGCCTAATCACATTTTGAAATGTTTAATGCTTATTTTGTTCAACTTGAAACTCTTATTTATTACTGATAATTGTTCTAAGGTATTTCTTGCTTTAACCTAATGCAGCTATATCTTCCTTACTTATTGTTTATTTGCTTATTGCTTATTATTTAATTTAATCACATTTGCTATAACGATAGGCTCCTTTAGTACAGGACCCTGAAAGTAGATTGCTTTTTATAAAGAATTTCAATATAATCAAAAGGGAAGCTTCATTTTCTCTTAAATGCTTATTAAATGTTAGTTGATGGTGATGATAACCTTTTTGTGCTTTAAGTCCAACTTGCAGCAGTAATTCAAGGCATATTTGAAAGAGAATCTTGATTTTCATCTCAAACTCTTTTGCTTGTACAGTTCTTGAAGATAACTTATAAAGATAATGAAAAAATAATAATTCTTTCAATTCTTTATACTGATTTTAGAGTTCTTTCATTTAATTAACTAAGTAATGTACACATTTATTTTAAGGTCTTACCTTTAAATATTTTTCCTTTACTTATGAAAATGAAATGCATTCAAAGATGAATGAAACTAAAAGATTTCGAGCCTACAAGAATCTACGGACTGGTGAGAAATGAATAATCATTAAAATATGTTCCACTTAAGAGATGACATGAGAAAGTTTGATTTGCAAAATCGATTGAAATATATTAATGAAATCAAACAGCAAATAGAACCATAATTTTGTTTGCTACTTTTCACTGTCACTGATTTTAGTTGTTGGTTGAAACAGGGAGATTGTATAATGTCTTCAAGAAATCCATGTTTAATTGTTTTAATATTGATTGTCTTTCCTAGAATTTAAATTCTTTTTCATTATGTAAGCATTTCAAAGATTTGCCTTTTTTTTAATGAATGACTTTGCTTTCTAAAGCACCTTCATGCCTTTGCAACAGTTTTCAGTTATTCAAGTATCCTTAAACTTGTAACAAATGATAACCATTTGGTAGTTAAGAGAAAATGGCAGAGAAAGATTGTACTGTATACCTCATCCTTAGTTATAACTGAAATAATATAAATAATTTAGAATTCAGGAAATTAATTCTTTTTTAAACAGCATACCATTATTTAGTGAAACAACTACTGCTATCTGGTATGCTTTTGTTGTGTATTAATAGAATGAACTCCATGTTTTTAAATAAAAATAAAATGAATATAGCTGTACAATTCTAGAAATAAAGAAAATTGTTTTTCTTCAATGTACTGGATATTGCAAAAGCTCCTTTTCAAGGGGATCAGGTTTACATATGTAAAAAATTGGATACGAAACCATAATACATATGGTCACTGTTTCATGTAGATGTTCTTTTTTTTTTGAGACGGAGTCTGGCTCTGTCGCCCAGGCTGGAGTGCAGTGGCCGGATCTCAGCTCACTGCAAGCTCCGCCTCCCGGGTTTATGCCATTCTCCTGCCTCAGCCCCCCGAGTAGCTGGGACTACAGGCGCCCGCCACCTCGCCCGGCTAGTTTTTTGTATTTTTGGGTAGAGACGGGTTTTCACC
>NW_012103188.1:1749595-1751263 GCF_000951045.1 Mandrillus leucophaeus | reverse complement strand
CATCACACACTGGAGCCTATCATGGGGAGGGGGGAGGGGGGAGGGATTGCATTGGGAGTGATACCTGATGTAAATGACGAGTTGATGGGTGCTGACAAGTTGATGAGTGCAGCACACCAACATGGCACAAGTATACATATGTAACAAACCTACACGTTAAGCACATGTACCCTAGGACTTAAAGTATAATAATAAAGAAATAAATACAATTAAAAAATGTGATGTGATTATTGGAAACATTTTGTTAATAAAAGATATTCACAGAAAAGATGCTCACAAGATGGAAGGAAATTGAATTGTTACTGATATTTCTCCATAAAACTGGAATTTTTTGCAACTGAAAGACCACACAGTGGAGTTTCCTTTCAGCAAACACTCTAAAGCTGTGAGAACTTCCTGGAAATATTAGATACTGCAACTTCAGAAATATAAACTTTTTAAAAAAGGAAATATAGAATTAAATGAGTAAATGGCAATGTTGAATATGCTGTAGCATAGAATTCTAGGTCTATAGGGAGTGTCCAGTGTCCTACATAATAAATCACAGGAAAAGATTAAAAATAAATTAGGATAGTGCTGTGTTTCTATTGTATCCTTATACTTAGAGCCTTGGAAATGTAGAAGAAAGGTTGTCTCTTACATTATTTTCAGTGAAGTCTCTGTAAGAAAACAGGATGAACACTGCATATGAGACAAGTCTTCAAAAAATGTATTTTAATTTATAAGTATTGAAAATTTACCCATGGCTGGAAATTAGTTACAATTCAAGACTATATAATGTCAGCAGAGAAGTGTCCTACACGGGGCTACATATGTGTCTGTCCACAGTCCTGATCTTGGATGTTTTAAAGGCTGCCAGGCATGTGGAAACGTCACCTTTGCTTTCAATTAGAGAAGGAAGCCTTTTCTCATAATGACCATTTGGTAATATATTCTAAATCAATCATTTGTCATCCTTACAAAAACTTTTTTAAATCCTGCTATTTTTAAAGTCATCAAGGTTATGATTAGACTAGGTGTCTTATTACAGCATTCAATGTGGTAAGCAAGAAAAATAACCTTTGTTTTCGTCCAGTGGCACAGCACGTTTCAGGGAAATCCTATTTTTGCAAATGTTTAAACTGGTTAATCTCTACTAAAGATGAGAAAATAATAAGGTTCTCCCATGTTGAGACTTCTTTGCTCAACCTTATGATGTTTTCAAATACCTGGGTGGTATTTTGATTATATTTTTATGGTTTTTTCTTTGACTTTCTGTTTATAGGGTGTTTAGATAAACTGAAGTTTCTCTTGGCTTTAGAAGATGAGTAGACAGCATTAGTAATTTTATAGCAGTTTGTAAAGATTAAGATAGAATTAATATTGAATTTCTAAATACCAAAAGACAATATTTCCATAAGAAAACTGGTTTGGAAGGAAAACTTTGGAGTGGATATTTTCTAAATTTACTTATCATACCAATGCCGAAACATCAATGGCTCACACTTCGAAAATTCTTTCCTAAACATAGAGAAGACTCAGCTTTCAGCTTCAGCGATAGTCCTCATAGGTTGGTACCAGTGATAGGGAGAAACATTCCTATCTTTACATTCCATGTAATGCATTGATGTAAAACCAGTAGATAGATAGCGCAGAGCCTGTCTTTTGGTCACAAGGAATTTTGAGAGA
>NW_012103188.1:1746266-1749545 GCF_000951045.1 Mandrillus leucophaeus | reverse complement strand
CGGCTAGTTTTTTGTATTTTTGGGTAGAGACGGGTTTTCACCGTGTTAGCCAGGATGGTCTCGATCTCCTGACCTCATGATCCGCCCATCTCGGCCTCCCAAAGTGCTGGGATTACAGGCTTGAGCCACCGCACCTGGCTCATGTAGATGTTCTTAATAGTGCCTTGTGATAGGTGAAAACTGTGTTATTCAGGTAAAACCATATGATGCTGTCACAAATAAGTCTAAAATGTAGTTAACCTGAACTACTATACTGTTTCATTTCAACCTAATTCATTTACAATCAAATAATAAGATTTTAGCAAAGCTCCTGTGTCTGTTTACCGCAGCTGGTATGATTTTAATTTACTTATATCAATGGAATTATAGCAATATATTCAGCATTTATGTTTAAAGTGTTAATAGAAAATGACATCGCCTTACAATGAATAAGCCAATAGTATTTCTACTTCGGGATGGATAAATCCATAGGGAAGAATATCAGATAGTATTTTACTAGATTATTTTATGGTTTTATTCAATGAACAGTTCAAAAATTTATATAATTCCTATTTTTCAAAGCTTGAATAAAATGAAACCCTTGATTTGAGGAGATCAGAGTCTATGGGAATTAAGTGTCTCTAAATAAAGAATTGTCTTTTAAGTAGGCACAGTAGTGGGAGAAATAAATTCCACTTGGAGTCATCAGGGAGGGATGTGATAATATTTGTAGGGGAAACAACTTTCAGTGTGAGATTGTAGTTGATATTTTAGGTATGTAGAATATGTGCAGCAACACAGTGGTAGAAATTATCTTCTTTTACCGGATTGTGTTAGGTAACTGACAACAGCTAGAGTGTATGGTACATTATTAGGAGTAGAGTTTGTAAGTGGGCATGACAGTAAAGGAGTAGATGAACCTGAAAACACAGTTGAAAGGGACTCCAAATATATTTGAATGGTGAGTTGTTTGAACTTTCTTTTGTATGCAATGAAAATCCAGAGAAAGTTCAACAGGAAAGTGACATGATCACCACTTTATTTTAGAAAGCGAAAGGTAGCATCAGAATGAAGGTGTGGAAGATTAATATCAGAGAGGAGATGAAAAAGGTAGACTCAATAGCAGGCTATTGAAATACTTAATGTGAGAAATTATGCAGTTTGGATTAAGGAATTCTACATGGACTACAAGGGAAATTAACACATGGAGGTGATACGAAACATAGAAAAAGTAGTGTTTCAATCTGTTGTATAAACATCCTATGATCAATATATCAGTCAATTACATTTGTCTCATACATACACATTTCTCTAAAAATTAATTGGTTCTCTTAATAGACTCACAAAGCTTTGGTAATAAAATAGATCCTCTGTAAATGTGCTTAGATGAAGTGAAAAACCATGAATGGCATAAGAATATAGGTCCATTTGATTATGCCTTAAGGTGACTATGAAACTGCTTAGGTTTCCTTGAGGTTTCTCTAGAGATAAGATCATCTGGAACACTACTCCAAAAGCAGTCTCATGTTCTTGAGGCTGAAACTTGTTATTTTACAAGGACTGAAATAACAAATAAAAATTGCTGAAGTACCTTTAGGTGAATATTTTGCCTTGCTGTTACTCAGCTGACAAAACAAGAAAATTCTTAAGAAAGAATGAATTTGCCCTTTGACAATAAGAAATTATAGGTGACAACTAATTGTTTGACAGAGATGCAAAATATGGATTCTGTTTGCCTTCTGTGTTGACATCGGGCTGACCTTTGGCTCACTTTGCACAGAAGGTTCCAGTCACATTCAGAATGGATTATGGCATACTGAGCACTGTCTCAACATGTTCTTACTGTCAGCAGATCGCAGGAGGGATTCCCTGTGGAGGATGTTGTAATCTCCCACTGGATGCTTTTTTCCTTTTCCTTTCTTCTTTTCTTTGCTTTGAAGAGCTGGACAAGAAAGGTATCTGAGCTGAAAGCTCAGGAAACCTGGAGGGCAAGTGCTGACATTCATGAGATCAGAGTTACTCTTTCAAGAGCTAACCAGCAGGGTAAACAGTTTGCTACAGCTTTAATAAATGAGACTAATAGAAATAGATGAGTTAATCTGCACATTTTTCATTTTCTTACTCAGCTAGTAGTCACTGAGCTCTCTATCATATAATTTTTCCCCCATACCCTTTGCTGTTTCTTTCAATTAACTCATCATCTGCCTTCAGTCTTCATAAAACAAAAGCAGCATTCAAAAATGTGATGTGTTTCCAGCTTTTCTGCCCTGCTTTTTTCCCATCTCTGTGGTTTTATCTGCCTCTGGTCTTTGATGATGGTGATGTACTGATGAGGTTTTGGTGTGGGTGTCCTTCCTGTTTGTTAGTTTTCCTTCTAACAGTCAGGACCCTCAGCTGTAGGTCTGTTGGAGATTGCTTGAGGTCCATTCCAGACCCTGTTTGCCTGGGTATCTGCAGCAGAGGCTGCAGAAGATAGAATATTGCTGAACAGTGAGTGTACCTGTCTGACTCTTGCTTTGGAAGCTTCGTCTCAGGGGCGTACCCCGCCATGTGAGGTGTGGGGTGTCGGTCTGCCCCTAGTGGGGGATGTCTCCCCATTAGGCTACTCAGGGGTCAGGGACCCACTTGAGCAGGCAGTCTGTCTGTTCTCAGATCTCAACCTCCATGTTGGGAGATCCATGGCTCTCTTCAAAGCTGTCAGACAGGGTCCTTTGCGTCTGCAGAGGTTTCTGCTGCTTTTTTTGTTTGTTTAGCTGTGCCCTGTCCCTGGAGGTGGAGTCTACAGAGACAGGCAGGGCTCCTTGAGTTGCTGTGGGCTCCACCCAGTTCGAGCTTCCTGAAGGCTTTGTTTACCTACTTAAGCCTCAGCAATGGCGGGCGCCCCTCCCCCAGCCTCGCTGCTGCCTTGCGGTTAGATCCCAAACTGCTGTGCTAGCAATGAGGGAGGCTCCGTGGGCCTGGGACCCTCCCGGCCAGGTGTGGGATATAATTTCCTGGTGTGCGCTTTGCTAAGACCCTTGGTAAAGCACAGTATTGGGATGGGAGTTACCTGATTTTCCAGGTGTTGTGTGTCTCAGTTCCCCTGGCTAGGAAAAGGGATTCCCTTCCCCCTTGCACAATAAGAGCACATCTCCCCCTCCAAAGGAACACAGCTCTTCACCAGCAACGGATCAAAGCTGGACAGAGAATGACTTTGACAAGTTGAGAGAAGAAGGCTTCAGTCCATCAAACTTCTCAGAGCTAAAGGAGGAATTACGTACCCAGTGCAAAGAAACTAAAAATCTTGAAAAAAGAATGGAA
>NW_012103188.1:1743333-1744341 GCF_000951045.1 Mandrillus leucophaeus | reverse complement strand
CAGGAGTTGGTTTTTTGAAAAGATCAACAAAATTGATAGACTGCTAGCAAGATTAATAAGAAGCAAAGAGAGAAGAATCAAATAGACACAATAAAAAATGATGAAGGGGATATCACCACCAACCCCACAGAAATACAAACTACCATCAGAGAATACTATAAATACCTCTATGCAAGTAAACTAGAAAACCAAGTAGAAATGGAACAGTTTCAGAAGGAATGGTACCAGCTCCTCCTTGTAACTCTGGTAGAATTCAGCTGTGAATCCATCTGGTCCTGGACTTTTTTTGGTTGGTAGGCTATTAATTCTTGCCTCAATTTCAGAACCGGTTATTGGTCTATTCAGGGATTGAACTTCTTCCTGGTTTAGTGTTGGGCAAATCGAATCCAGCAGCACATCAAAAAGCTTATCCAGCATGATCAAGTGGGCTTCATCTCTGGGATGCAAGGTTGGTTCAACATACTCAAATCAAAAAATGTAATCCAGCTTATAAACAGAACCAAACACAAAAACCACATGATTATCTAAATAGATGCAGAAAAGGCCTTTGACAAAATTCAACAACCCTTTATACTAGAAACTCTCAATACATTCGGTATTGATGGAATATATCTCAAAATAATAAGAGCTACTCATGAAAAACCCACAGCCAATATCATACTGAATGGGCAAAAACTGGAAGCATTCTCTTTGAAAACTGGCACAAGACAAGGATGACCTCTCTCACCACTCTTATTCAACATAGTATTGGAAGTTCTGGCTAGGCCAATCAGGCAAGAGAAAGAAATAAAGGGTATTCAGTTAGGAATAGAGGAAGTCAAATTTTCCCTGTTGCAGATGATATGATTGTATATTTAGAAAACCCCATCATCTCAGCCCAAAATCTCCTTAAGCTGCTAAGCAACTTCAGCAAAGTCTCAGAATACAAAATTAATGTGCAAAAATCACAGGCATTCTTATACACCAGTAACAGACAAACAGAGAGCCAAATCATAAGTGAACTCCCAT
>NW_012103188.1:1714493-1739368 GCF_000951045.1 Mandrillus leucophaeus | reverse complement strand
AGAGAAGACTCAGCTTTCAGCTTCAGCGATAGTCCTCATAGGTTGGTACCAGTGATAGGGAGAAACATTCCTATCTTTACATTCCATGTAATGCATTGATGTAAAACCAGTAGATAGATAGCGCAGAGCCTGTCTTTTGGTCACAAGGAATTTTGAGAGATAAAGGGAGAGAAAGGCAGATGAGTGAAGGGCTGAAAAATCTGGTACACCCAGACTTTGTCTTGGACAGGAGGAGGCATCTTGTATAAGTTGAAGCAATTACCAAGGCTGGCAGCACTTTAGAGTCTCTAGGTTGTGGAACTCTGGAAGGAGATTTCGTCTCTGAGGTTACAAAAACCTAAATTTTGGGACTCAACATGGTTAGACTGATGAAGAGATGTAGTTTAGCTTTCTTGAGTTGCTTGCTGTACCTGTGAGGTGTAAATGGAATCCAGTGTTCCTGCATGACCCTGCTCCAAGTGAAACTGTTTGAGGTGATATGATCCAACTGTGGTCATTAGAGGATAGGGATGGGTTGCTTATTCCTGGTGTGGATGGAAGATGTAGCAGAGGTTCAGGAAAGTTCACAATACCAGCAAGGGCTGAGGTACTGCCTTGGGAATTAGAGCTCATCATTAGGCCTTGATGAAGCCCTAGGAACCCTGACAGTGAGTTCCAGCAGGGGGAGCAGAAGTCAGACAGATAAGAAACTCAAAGAGACTGGAGGAGCCCAAGGACACAAAGTATTACTGTACCCCTCACTCGCTGTCATGAGAACAACGTAAGTCTCCTAGTATACTCACATTCTCCTCCTCTGAAGAAGAAAAAAGTGAAGGGGAAAGAATGTCAGGATAGAGCATCCATCTTAAAAGACTGAAGGATCCAAAAAAGATTCTTCAAAACATGTCTGTGAAGGATATGGAGTTTGAAGAGACTAAGTGTAAAAACCCGAAGAGACTGAAATATTGTTGTTTGGAAAAAATAAGTTTTCTTTTGTGTGGGGTAGGCTCCAGAAGAAAATTAGGCCAGGTTTAGAGAATAAAAGAGCTATTATTTTGTATGTGTACCTTTGTGTTCTTTTAAGCTACTAAATTTGTTTCAAGAAATAGAAACCCGATACACTATTAAACTTTCCTTATTTTAACAGGGAGGTCCCAATTATTAATAAGTTTGTCCTATACGAAGTAATATTGTACTGTGGTTATAAGACCCAAATGAAGATAGCAATGTCGTATAAACATGGAGGATTTATATATTTTCTCAAAGTTATTAGTTCATTGATCTGTAAATTAGAAGCCTGGGAAGGCTCAGCTGGATTCTTTGCTTAGTCTCACAAGGCTGAAATGAAGGTATCAGGAGTTCTGGGCTTTTATCTGGACGCTCTTGGGGAAAGTCCACTTCCATCCTCATTCAGATCATGGGCAGTCCAGTTCCTTGTTGTGCATTGTAGATCTGAGGTCCCTGCTTTCTTGCTGGGTGTCATCTGGGCCCTACGCTCTGTTCCTGGAAGCCACCTGCATTCTTTCTCACGTCGTCCTCTCTACCTTCAAACCAATAATGGCAAGTCAAGTATTTTTCATTCTTTGAATCTTTCTGATTTTCTCTTCTGCTACCAGCTGTTTAAGAGTCATGTGATTAGAACTGTCCAATTTACTGAAAAAGTCTGTCTTTCCATGAACGAAAAGTCAATTGATTCATAGCATTATTTAATCTGCAAAATCTCTTTTGGCCTGTGGTCTACTATAATCACAGGCATAGTATCCCATCCAATTCACAGTCCCAGCTCTGGGAGTTAGGATGGGAGATCACAAGTGTCGGAGGTGAGGCGGGGGGAGGGGGGATCATTTAAGGATTCCTCTGCACCACACATTTATAGAATCTGTAAAAGGATGGAGAGGAAAGATGGTAAACTTGAACTGAAATCTCTTCTAAAGTATTGAAAATTCCAAGGGATTTTGAGTTAATTAAACTTACTATGTTTATGTTAATTTTTGAAATGTATATTTCTTTTTTACCACAGAATTCTGTGGTTGATTTGTTGTCAATTTTTTATATCAAATGTAGTAGCAGGAATAGCATTCTTAGTTGATGAATTAGAAAAAAAAAAGAAATAAGTATGTGTGGTTTTTGGAAATTTGTTTAGAATTTTGGTCTGATATATAAGAATATGTTTTAATTTAGGAATAAAAGTATTTGCTATGGGGAATAGGCCCTTTAAACCTGGTCCCATTTAATACCCCACAATACTAATTGAAATGGATCTTCAATATATTTCCCCCAAGTGAACTAAAATGCAGATTTCAATTCTCATGAGATAATAAACTAACAATATCAGGGAATGTACTTAAACATCAGTAATCAATTTATTGGTTTCCTGACCTAACCAAGAACCTTAATCTTGACAAGAGCTTTTCAAGTCCTATGATTAACTAGATAATCCCAGATTGCATGGCCTTTATCTGAGTAAGGTCAGAAAGGGTTAGCACAGAGAATGTAAATCCTATCAGCCATGTAAAAGGGGCTGTACCACATTTCTGAATAATACTGAGGGGAAGTTATTTGGTTGTTTAAGAATAAAGATTAAAGCCTACCATTATCATAATACAGCCTTAGGTCTACCATTAATTCTGAGATTTTGAAAATTGCAAATGAATTATATATCATATATTAATCCTATAGATTATTATTTGATTTTAATTGCTTTTGGGTTTACATTCCAAAGCCATGTTAATGTTTTTTCCAGGTTAAGGCAGGGAGAAATTAGTATTTATGTTTTATCCTTCTTTTCTCTAAGTTATAAATGTTTTCTGACCTTTAAATACTAATGAAAGGAAGTAAAATAAGCATAAAATATTGCCTAATTGTTTTGTGTTTTTTGCTTCATTAGGAACCTTCTTTAATTTTTCCCAGTGTCATTGTAGGGGAAAAATTTCAAGTGGGCCACTGAAGTGACATTTGGGGTTTTCAAACAATTTCTGAAAGCAAAAGAGAATCACACAGGTTGCACCACTTACTAATATAGATAATTTGACTGCATCATTTACAGTTCACTAGAGTTGCTATTTTTATACCAATGTCCTGAGGAAAGAGGGAACCATTCTTACAATAGATAAGGGCTACTGTATCTGAAGCTGGTGGTTTCTCTGGAGAAATTGTAATTTGGCAAAACATAATATACTTTTTAAAGATTATTTTACTGTAAATAATCAATATTCTTTTAAAGACTTGAAAGATCACAAGAGGTTAGTTTTTAATCTAATTTTATGTATACTCATCCTTGCAAATAAAATCTTAGAAATGATCTGTACCTAGTGAAACCTGGATTTTAGGTAACACAAACATATTTGGTTAGTTATGCTGCCATGTTATGTCTTAAATGTTTTTCTTTTACAAACTAAGGAAATAAATCACATATCTTTAAAACGACATAGTTGAAAGTATATGTATCTGGTGGAGTATGGAATGGTGAGAAGGGGCAACCCACTGACCAGCTATTACTATTTGATCTATTTAGTCAAGGTTCTAAGAATGAACAGGAGTAAGATGACTAGGTACAGTAGACATAGATGACACATTTTAGTATAGCCTTCTCCTTACACTTTAGCACCATTGGGCCTATAGATATCAGTGATAATTTCTGTATAGATGGGGTTCTGCCAGATTGGGAAGGAAGTCAAAATAAGATTTGTCTCTTTCTTTATTAAACTACCATTCATGAGGAAACTGTACTGTCTACATACCTCAGTATACAACAATATTACTAATAATATGAATATGGGTAGAAATATAAATTCTAGAATCTTCTGTTCCATAGTCAGACGCATTATCCATTGTGCCACTGGCTCCCTCATATAAATTCTAATCTTACTGATGATAATAGTAAGATTTTACATTTGCTCTATTCCAGATAGCTTTGTTAAGGCTTTATATAGATGACCTTATTTAGTTGTGAAAAGAGTCTTAGTAGATAGATACCATTACTATTCTCATTTTACTCATGGGAAATGGAGGTACTGAAAGCTTAAGTAACTTGTTCACAGTAATCCAGGTTAAGTGACTGGTTAGAAATATTGGGCTTTTAAAATTCATATATTAAACTCATACCTGCCAATCATCATCCTGTTTTGTAGTGCAGAGAGAGACACATCTCGTTGAAAGTGCTCCTTCTGGTTGCAGCACCCCTCTTATTTCTTCTCATTTTATTTTCAACCATGGCTCACTCTCTTACCTCAGTCTCCAACTTACTTTTTCTATTATTTGCTTTGTTTAATATGATATGTGATACATTGATATATACAAAACAATACTGGTAGTACTTTTTGTGATGGTTATATCTATATATGGTTATACATATATTATATATTATGCATAATACATTATATTATATATATTTTATATAATATATAATATATTACATATATTATATATAATATATTATATTATGATAATCAAGTTTATTGCTTTTTTGGGAGTGAGTATATTTAAGAAATTATTCTCTCATTCCAACTCAGAAAAATATTGTTCTATCGTTTTATTCATAAAGATCCTGTTTTCCCCCCAACACATCCATTTGAAATTGTTTCTATAAAAGTGTGAGATAGAAATTCTTATTTTTTTAGTTCAAAATGGATTCAAAATTTCTATCAACAACATTTATTAGTGTCGCCTGTCCCCCTCCTCCCTCCTGATCTACTATACCATGTTCACCATACATCTCAGACCTGTGTATATTTGGGTCAGCTTCTGGGCTCTCTTATCTGTTACATTGCTTACTTTTTATCTCCTGGCATAAATGTCACATGTCCAAACAACATAACTTTCTAATGGGTTTTGATATGTGTAAGAGAAATCCCCTCACTTTATGCTTTTTTTTTTTTTTTTTACTTCCACAAAAATTTTAGGATCTGCATTTCAAATTCTTGTTAAAATTCAGTTGACTTTTTGGATTCATTTAGCATAAATTTACATTTTTCATTAATTAAATGTTCTTGTCCATGAATGCAAAATATTTTTCTATTTATTTACGTTTTTAATGTCTGTCAAAACATGCTACGTATTTTTTTCGGACAGGTCTTACACAACTTCTATTGGATATATTCCTAGGTACCACATTAGTTGCTAATGTACATACTGCATTTTCAAAGAATTATATAGTCTATGTGTTGTGGATGTATAAAATGCAATTGATTTTTAAAATATTAATCTCAGAGCAACCCATCTTGCCAAACTCTCTGGTTATTTCTCATAATTAGGCTACAGTGTATTTGGAATTTTCCAGGTAGACAATGAAGTCATCAGTATCGGAAAATAGCTTTATATTCTTTCTAATCTTTAGGTATTTGTTTATTTTTCTTCTCTTAATGAATGTTAGGTACTTCTAGTACAGTTTAAAATGGAAAAGTCTTCACCTTAAGCAGTATGTGCAGAATCTGATCCACTTATCACCACTTGCCCAGCACCGCCCTGATCTAAGTCATCTTTATCTCTTGCCTGAATTACTTTAATAGCTTTCTACAGTTCTTCCTGTCTCTACTTTTGCTTCTACTCCATCAACCACAGTATATCCTCAATACCACAGCCATATGATTCCATAACCCTCTAATGGTTCCACATTTAACTTAAAGTCATTACAAAATGTACAATGTTTCTATAATGTTTCCCTTTCCTGAAATCTCCCCCTACTATTCTCCATTCCTCTTGTTCTCACTGCTTGCAGCAGACACTGTTGATGCCCCATCTCATATCACATTGACCTACCTCTGAATTTATTTACAGCAATGGTGATGGGCATTTTCTATGCCCACTAGCACCATCCCACTTCAAAAGCTTGTGTATCTGGACTCTTGCTTCTCTGCCCAAGGGCTGACTCTGGCAGCATGGAAATTTGCTGGGCCCAGTGCAGTACAGCCCAGAAGTGTTTGGGATATAATGCTCCAAGGACAACTGCCAACCTGTGAGATATGGGAATCTGTGGATAAATGCTACTTTCCTGTCTTGTGGTGGAAAATTCTGAGATGCTGTGTAAATGCATCCTCAGCTAGTCCTCAGCAAGTCCTCTACAAGATAGGGCAGTATTTGCCCATTCTGGTAAACTCTCATCCACTCACCTTTAATAAGCCTTTCTTCTTTCTCTGCTTTCTTGCCTTGCCTGCTTCTCAGGATCACCTGTTAAGCAAACTACATTCATTCAGTTCTTTGCTAATGAGATTTTTCCAGGGAAACCCAATCAAGAATATTGCATTGGCCACACTGTCTTCTTTGCTATTTTTCAATCACAAGGGCATGTTAATGCCTTAGCAAAATTTCACTGAGAGGAATTATTTTTCTTCATATATCTGCTGGGTCAACTCCTTCATGCCTTTCATGTGTTTGCTACACAACCTTTTCTCTGTAAGGCTGAAGATGACTACTTACTTAATACTACCACCTGCACCCCTCCATACCCCTCCACCCTCTTGCACTCCTGATAAACTGTAAACTCTTACAGTTTACAACCACGATGAGATATCTCATACCAGTCAGAATGGCTATCATTAAAAAGTCAAAAAACAACAGATAGTGGTGAGGCTGGAGAGAAAAAAGAATGCATATACAGTGTTGGTGAGAATGTAAATTAATTCAGTTACTGTGGAAAACAGTTTACAGATTTCTGAAATCTGTAATCTAATCTATTAGTTAATCTAATCTATTCAACTTAATTTTTTTTACCATATCACTTTTCAGATTCTAGCATTCTATGTAATTATTCACTGTATTTATTGATTGTTTTCTATTATCCCCTAATAAATGTAAGTGCTTTGAAAGCAGGGATCTTTGTCCATTTATTCACTTATATATCATAGATCCGTAAGAGGGCTCCTGGTATAGGCTCAATCAATATGTTTTCAGTAAATGAATGAGTAAAATAGAATAGATGAACATCTTGTCTTGTTCTTGATCTGAAATTAAACTATTTGAATGTTTCTTCACTTAGAATAAAATTTGGTATGACTAAGTCCTCAAAAACAATTGCAACAGAAACAAAAATTGACAAGTGGGAACTAATTAAACTATAGAGCTTCTGCACAGCAAAATAACAAACAAAAAACCTGTCAACAGTCAACGGAGTACCCAGAAAACCTATAGAATGGGAGAAGATAATCACAAATTATGCATCTGATATGGTTTGGCTGCACCCCACCCAAATCTCATCTTGAATTGTAGCTCACACAATTCCCACATGTCCTGGGAGGTACCCAGTGTGAGGTACCTGAATCTTGGGGTGGGTCTTTCCCATGCTGTTCTTGTGATAGTAAATCTCACAAGATCTGATGGTTTTATAAAGAGGAGTTTCTCTGCACAACTTCTCTCTTCCCTGCTGCCATATTAGATGTGACTTACTGCTCCTTGTCTTCTGCCATGTTTTTGGGGCCTCTCCAGCCATGTGGAACTGTGAGTCAATTAAACCTCTTTCCTTTATAATTACCCAGTTTCAGGTATGTCTTTATTAACAGAGTGAGAACAGACTAATACAGCATCTGAGAAAGGTCTTATACCCAGAGTCAATAAGGAATTTAAACAGTTCACCAAGCAAAAATCAAATAACTTCATTAAAAAGTGGGCAAAGGACAAGAACAGACACTTCTCAAAAGAAGAAGTAAAGCAGCCAACAAGCACGGAAAAATACCCAACATCACAAATCATCAGAGAGATGAGAATCCACAACCACGATGAGATATCATCTCATACCAGTCAGAATGGCTATCATTAAAAAGTCAAAAAACAACAGATAGTGGTGAGGCTGGAGAGAAAAAAAAAATGCATATACAGTGTTGGTGGGAATGTAAATTAATTCAGTTACTGTGGAAAACAGTTTGCAGATTTTTGAAATAACTTAAAAATAAAACTATTTGACCCAGCAATCCCATTACCACAAAAGAAAATAAATCATTTTGCCAAATGGCACATGAACTTGTATGTTCATTACAGTACTACTCTCAATAGCAAGACATGGAATTAGCCTAGATGTCCATCATTAGTGGACTAGAAAAAGAAAATGTAGTGCTTATGTGCCAGTAAACACTATGTAGCATAAAAAAGATGAAAATCGTGTCATTTGCCGCAACATGGAGGCAGCTGGAGGTCATTATCCTAAGTGAATTAATGCATGAATGGAAAACCAAACACCAGGCATTCTCACTTATAAGTGGGAGCTAAGCACTGGATACTCATGAACATAAAGATGGCAACAATAGACACTGGTGACTACTAGAGAGGGGAGGGAGGGAATGATGCAAGGCATGAAGAACGAACTTTCGGGTACTATGCTTAGTACACTGGTGACCGCATAATTGATACCTGAAACCTTAGTATCACACAATACACCCAAGTAACAAACCTGCACATGTACTGCATGAATCTAATATAAAAGTTGAAATTTTTTTTAAAGAAGAAGAAGGGCAATATTTAGGCCAGTTCCATTGGCTCGCATGTGTAATCCCAGCACTTTGGGAGGCCAAACTGGGAGAATTTATTGAGGCCAGGAGTTCCAGACCAGCCTGGAAAACATAGATGCAATCTCTAACAAAAACAAACAGAGAAGAAAAATAATGGGCATGGGATATGGTTGCTCAAGCCTGTAGTCCCAGCTACTCAGGAGGCTGATGTGGGCGGATCACATGGGCTCAGGAGTTGGTTTCTGCACTGAACTGTAATTACATAACTGCACTCCAGTCTGGGTGACAGAGCAAGACCTTATCTCTCAAAACTTCACTCCAACCTGGGTGGCAGAGCAAAACCTTATCTCACAGACACACACAAGCAAAATAGTATTTGTTGTAAGGTTTTGGTGGCAAACTTTTATTAGTTTAAGAAAGTCTTTTTCTAGTTATGTTTATGAATCCAAACGGACTGTTGTTTTTCTTTAGTCACTATCCTTGTCTAATTTTGCTTTCATAAAGTGAGTTACAAGAATGGTCGCATTTTATTTTCTAGAATACTTTTTATAAGAATGGGATGTTATCCTTGAAAGTTTAATAGAATTTACTCTCATCTTTTCTATATTTTTTCTATTTATGTTTTCTTTGAATTTATTCTGTTCTTCTGTTGCTAACATCTTAATGTGGATCCTTAATTTTTCATCTGTTTATTTTGAAAAATAGCCATTTAAGGAATTAAATTGGCACTGATTTCATGATATATCTTATAGCAGAAACTTTAAAAAATGTTTTATATTTAGATTTTCAAAATAGTTAAAAAATTTTTTAGTTCCTACTATGTACTCTGATAAAGAAGTTGAATGACTCATAACACTAATTCTCAAATCCATCAAGTTTATATTCCACAGTGAGTGATGAATACATAAAGCAGATAATTTACAGTCTGGTGGGATAGGTGCTGCAACACAGGAGGTAAAAGGCAGCATGAGCACGCAGTTCAAAAATAATGTCCTTTCCAAAGAAAGCGGTATAAATTGGAAACAAGTATTTGATTATTGAGGAGATATTTTGAGTAGCTCAAATGTCATCATTACAATGAAAACTAAATTGCTACTTATGCAGCATTATGAATTTTGGTGGCTAGGGGAAGAGGGGAATTACAGTTGCTTCACAAGTTTTGATATGTAATATTGTCTGTATAATTTAGTTCTAAATATTGTGTTATCACTATGATTTCTTCTCTGACTCAAGAATTATTTAAACATGTGTTTCTTATTTGCAAATGTATGAATTTTTAAAATTATATATTTTATTAATATCTAACTGTATAAGTCAGGGTTCTTCATATAAGGAGAATGAACAGGATAAATATGTGTTTGTGTGTGTGTGTGTATTATGCAATTATGGAAGCAAGTCCCAGAATCTGCCAGGTGAATCAGTGAGCACAGGACCCAGAAGAGCCTACTGATGAGTTCCAGTCCAAAGGTCAGCAGACTCTAGACCCAAGAAGAGCTGATGTTTCAGGCCAAATTGGAAGGCAGGAAAAAGCTGATGCCGCAGCTCAAAGAATCTGATGCCACAGGCAAGAGGAATCTTTCCTGACTTTTGAGGGGGTCAGTATTTTTATTGATTTAATGAGGTCTACCCACATTAGGGAGAGTGATCTGCTTTACTCAGTCTACTTATTCAAATGTTCATCTCATTCAGAAACACCCACATAGACACACCTGGAATCATGTTTGACCAAATGTCTGGGCACCTCATGGTCCAGTCAAATTGACACATAAAATTAACCATCACAATGTATTTCATAATGATTATATAATATGATATTATGACAAGTCTTGACATTTGCCGAGAACATATTTATGGTCAACTTGCGATCATATTTCATGTGGGCTTGAGAATAGTATGTATTCTCTAACTGTTGGGTAAAAAGTGTGTGTGTGTGCCTGTGTGTGTGTATAAACATATGACTAAGCCAGGTAGTCATTTTAGCAAATAGAAAACTCTTGTCATTTTCATTTAAAATTCACTATGATTAGAACTTTAGGAACTCAAACCAACAATTGAAAATGACAATAATAGGTTCCTGGGCTTCCTCTTAATTATGTACTGTACTTTTCTAATCAAATTTTTTATTTAAAAACAATTGAATGTCTGACTGCTACAAATTTGTTTAACATTTTATTCATGACATTTTCTAAATGATAATTTTTCTTTTTTTCTGTCAAGTGTTCTTTCTGGTTCCTTAAAACCTACACAATGGAAACTTAAAACAGGGAAAAAATACTTATTTTCTTCTCTGTGAAATTATAGGTATTCCCTGAAGCAAAGAATACTGAATTTTCTGGCTGACTGGATGGAGAGTCTGGGTAAGCAAAGGGAAAGAGATAATAAGGACAAACAAATCCCAAACTAATTTTTTAAAATTACTAAATCAGATAGAACTTCTCCTTCAGCTAAGATAAATTGGCCGTTCCTACACACAACCTATTCCTTCTGATTTCAGAATATGTCTTTCTAAACTCACATCCCTTTTTTTCAAATTTGCTTTGGATAACAAAATAAACCAGTTTACCTGTATTTATTTGGTCAATGTAGGGCTGAGAGTATAACACAAACTACCAGGGAGCTGTTAGGGGTGGCATGATGTAAGTCCTCTATTGGTACCAATAACATGTTTCATGTGAATTTTAAAACTTAACCATTAGCAAGCAAATGAAACATACGATGTTCTGGTCGATATTGAGTCTAATTTTTCTGCTGCTGTGATACTATATGCTTCAGTTGGCATCCTCAGTTTCAAGTTGAAAATTATCATCGAAATGCCTCAACCTTAGACCACAGTAAACAATTCCATGATTTAATAGTTTTTTCCATGACAGCATTACTGGCTCATGTTTCTCGGGCAGCTTAATCATACTTTGATCATATCTTTCATTTTGGATTTGCTGATAGATATATAAGCTTTGTTATTTTGTCAAAATATATATAGAGAGAATAAAAATATCTGTCTACATATTTTACCACCATGACAGATAGCTAGTAGAAAGTTATTTATTCATTAGTGTTTTTTATATTCTGTCTGTCTAATTTTATACATATAAAATGTTATAATTTGCAAATTTATATCTTGGTTTAAAATAATAATTATAGTGGGTAATTTTGACTTTTCATTCACATTTCCCAGCATTCCTTTTGCCCCTGTTGTATACATGGAGGGTACCATTTGGTTTGCTTTTGCGTTCAATAGTTTGAGGCTTTCTTGGTAGATTGCCATAGATTCTGGAGGCCTCTTTGCTCACCTAGATGACACCCCTGAACTAATGACTATCGGGTGCTGGAGTTTACAAATACCAGCCTCCTTCCTTTACTTAGCTTAGTAAAAATCCTAGGCATAATGTGTCCTCCAGAGTATCTCCGCAAGGTCTGGTTGAAGGTATCAGGTTGAAGCTACTGCTCTGGCTCTGGCTCTTAGCCTCAACGGGCTTTTCCACTTCGTCTTTTCCTCTTCCTTCTCTTGTTACTGCCATCAGTTTTTTTGATTTCCTCAATAACACTTCCTTATAAATCACTTGTACATGGATGCTCAAATCAAGGTATGCTTCAGAGTCCTAAGCATAAAGATATTTAACCTTAAAATTACAGGTAAAAATGATCTTTAACTTCATTTTTATTTTGAAGCAGTTTATGCTTTAGACTCCCTAATTATCACTTTTGAGGCTTCGCTTTTACAATATGAATACTAATACCAGTTTATACTGCATTTCATTCATAATTTATTAGGTAATAATCCTAATATGCAGATGATATAAAGCCATAGAATTTCAAAGTCCCATGTTATCAAGAGAGATATAATAAACTGGACTTGAGAGGATCGGAAATTACCAAGCATTCTCCAGTGCGTACTAGAAACACAGTCACTTGTTTTCATTGCGTTCTCTGTGAGATTGTTAAATTCCTTCAGACTTCATGATCGTTTTCAAAATTCCTGAGCTTAAAATAAACTGACAGTCCTATTAGCATTAATACAGCTAGACAGGTAACAGAGAAAGCTACAAAGCAGAAATATTTTTATTTCCTTTTGAGAATTTTTGCACATAATATATGGCTAGGGAGATAGGTCTTTTGCAAAAGGCAATCAATTAGTCATTTGATATTGACTAAGCTTAAATATTTGCAGTTGGGTCAAATTAGTGGTGGTTTCCTAAGAGGAGAGTGTACCCATGGGAGAAACCTTATAGAAGAAAGAGAATTTTTACAAATGATCCAACCATAAAGAGAGAGAGATTGCACATCTAAAATTACGCAATTGTTGTTGCAGAGTACAGGCAATTGAGTTAAATAGAAAGTAGGGAACTAAGAACAGGGAACATGCAAATAAAATAGAGACTTGTCCCGGTGGAAGAGACATTTAATTGTCCACAGTAGTTATAGTGCTCTATTATGTGCTGTAAGAATGCAGCAAACTTAAGTTATGATTACAAAACACTGTTTGATAAAATTTTATTGCACTAGATTAACTCAAATTTTTATTGTAAAACTAAATTCCATTTTTCCTCCAAACATTTACATAATATTTATGAAACTTGTTTTTCCCCAGGCCACAAAAATAAGTCCTAGTAAACTATAAAAAATTTAAGATTGTGAAGGTCATATTTTATATTATATAGGTCTAGAAGTTAGTTTTGATGAAAGACAAAACATTAACAAATCTATCTTGGGTGTAAAAGAAAATACAGACTGTACTATTAATTGCAGGCCAAAATGCTTTTATTTACTTTAAAGTATTCTAAACTAGATGTGTGCACTATTTATTAAGAAAAATAATATAATTCTATATCCAATTTTTGATGAATAAATATGTATTTTTTTGTTTTAGATAAAATGTTAAATATATTTGAATGAATTAACTTTTCCCATGTATGCAGATGTAGGAGGCAGAATTCTAAGATTATCCCCAATAACCCTTGCCCTTGTATAATCTCTTCCTCATGAATGTGTATGAAACTTGTGAATATCATGATATACTACTCTCCTGATTATTTCTTATTGTAGAGCAAAAAGAGTTTTTAGGTTGAGCTTGACCTAATTAGGTAATTTCTCTAAAAGTAGAACATTTTCTTTGGTGGGTAGCTGACAAAAAAGTTAGAGAGATACACTTCTCCTAGCTTTGAGGATAAAGACATGAGCTGATATGCTTGGAATTGCCTATAAGGGCCATGTGTCAAGGAGCAATGTGCAGCCTGAAGAACCTCAGAGTGACTCACAGCTGACACACGACAAAAAGGCAGGAGCCTGGGCCCTGTGGCTGCAAGGAGATAAATTCTGCCAAAACTCTAGTGAGACTGAAAGCAAATTATTTTTGAATCAAGCTTCCAGACGAGAATGCAGCTTGGCCAACACTTTGATTTCAGCTTTTAGTGATCCTGAGCAGAGGACCCAGCTAACTCACAGTTCTGACTCACAGAAACTATGAGATATAAATTAATGTTCTTTTTAATTATTACATTGATAGTAATTTGTTACACAGTGCTGTGACTGAATGTTTGTTTAGTTCCCAAATTCATATGTTAAGATACTAACCCTAGTGTGATGGTATTAAAAGATGGTAGCTGGTTGTGGTGGCTCACATCTGTAATCTCAGCACTTTGGGAGGTCAAGGTGGGAGGATCACTGAGGCCAGAATTTCAAGACCAACCTGGGCAACATGGTGAGACCCTGTCTCTACAAAATACTTAAAAATAATCCAGGCATGGTGGCACATGCCTGTGGTCCGAGCTACTCAAGAGGCTGAGGTGGGATGATCACTCAAGCTGAGGAGGTCAAGGGCACTGTGAGTTGTGACTGTGCTTCTGCACTCCAAACTGGGTGATGGAGTGAGACACTATCTCTAAAAAAAGAAAAAATAATAATAAAATAAAAGGAGGGGCCTTTGGGAGTTAATTAGGTCACAAGAGTAGAATCCCTTTACGTGGATTAGTGCCCTTATATTAGTACCTCAGAGATCTCTCTCAACCCTTCCCGTGAGAACACAGAAAATGGCCATCTACAAACCAGCAAGTGGGCCCTCACCGCACACTTATTTCTGTTAGTGGCCATGGACTGGGTGGCTTAAACAACAAACATTTATTTCTCTCAGTTGTGGAGACTGAAAGCCCAAGATCAATGAACTGGTTTGTTGTTTAGGCCACCCAGTCTATGGTATTTTTGTTATACTAGCCTGAACAGATCAGATAAAAATTGGTATCAGAAGTGGGATGCTACCATATCAAATACCTAAAAATGTGGAAGTGGCCATATAACTGGGTACTGTGTAGAGGCTAGAAGAGTTTTGATGTGCATGTTACAAATATGGACATTAAAGTTGATTCTGCTGAGGGGTCAGAAAGAAAAGAGGAGTGTGGGAAAGAAAGCCTTGATCTCTATAGAGAATATCTAAATAATGAACAGAATTTTAGTAGAAATACGGATGGTAAGGCCCATTCTGATGCACGATTAGATAGAAATGAAGAACACGTCATTGAACAACAGAGGAAGGGCAATCCTTGTCATAAAGTGACAAAAAACTTGGCTAAATTGTGTTTATAGTCTAGTGTTTTATGGAAGCTAGAACTTGGAAGCAATAAAATTGGATATTTAGCTGAGGAAATTTCTAGGAAAGGTGTTGAAGTGTGACTTGGTTCCTCTTGACTGCCTGTGGTAAAATGCAAGAAGAGAGAAGTGATTTAAAGATGCAATTACTAAGCAAAAAGGCAGAACTTAACTATTTAGAAAAATCTTAGCCTATGCATTTTGCAAAAAATGAGAACACTGTGTGTGGACAAGTGGCTGTTTTATAAGTAGATTAGTATAGATCAACCATCCAAAAGAAGCCAGGCACTATTCTTCAAGTTAATGGAGAAATGACCCCAAAGGGTATTTAAAGATCATTAGGGCCGCCACTCACATCACAGGTCCAGGGTGCGTAGGCCTGGGATACCAGGCTGTTTACACTTAGGTTTAAGAGGATGAGGTTGTCCAGAGCCATGGAGCCATAACCCCAGCCTGGGAGAGTCAGGAGCGTGGAGCTGTAGCTCCAGTCTGGGAGAGCTGTATGACCCCACAAGGTCATTGTGGGAGTGGGGTCATCATAGAGAACCTCAGTGTGGGCAGCATGATGCTGAGCCATGATGTTATCACCCCAGTAGGTCTAGATAGCAGAGCATCAAGACAAAGGGGATCATTCTTGAGTCATGAGGTATAAAGGAATTTGTCTTATGGATTTTATTTACATGGGACCTGACACTTCTTCTTTCCCATTGTCCATTTTGGAATGGAGTGATTTCCTAAGAGGAGAGTGTACTCATGGGAGAAACCTTATAGAAGAAAGAGAATTTTTACAAATGATCCAACCATAAAGAGATAGAGATTGCACATCTAAAATTACACAATTGTTGTTACAGAGTACAGGGGATTCAGTTAAATAGAAAGTAGGGAACCAAGAACGGGGAACAAATAAAATGGAGACCTGTTCCAGTGGAAGAGACATTTAATTGTCCACAGTAGTTATAGTGCTATATCATGTGCTGTAAGAATGCAACAAACTCAGGTTATGATTACAAAACATGTCCAAGCCCATCCTACCATTGTATTTTGGAAGTACATAAATTATTTGATTTCACAGGCTTACAGATGAAGAAGAATTTTGCCTCAGGATAAATTGTACTTCAAATCTCACCGATATCTGATTTAGTTGATATTTAAATAAGACTTTGAACTTCATACTGTAGATTTCATGATGGAACAAGCTAAGACTTTTAGGGTTGTTGGAATGAAATGAATGTATTTTTCATGTGTGAAGGACATACTTTTGGGAAGCCAGGTATCAGGCATGGAATGTTGTGGTCTGAGTGTTCGTGTCCTCCCCAAATCCTTATGTTGAGATCTTAACTCGCAATGCGAAGGTATTAGGAGGTGGGGCCTCTGTGAAGTAATCAAGTCATGAAGGTGGAGTCTTCATGAGTGAGATTACGATTTTGGAAGAGACCCCAGACATCTGGCTCAGTTCTTCTTCAATATGAGGACACAGTGAGAAGATATCTATATATGAACCAGGAAGTGAATCCTCACTAGACATCAAATGTGCCAACAACTTGATCTTAAACTTTCCAGACTCTAAAACTGTGAGAAATAAATGTTTTTTGTTGAAGCCACCCAATCTATGATATTTTTGTTATACTGGCTGAAATGAACTAAGACACACAAAGATAGAAAACTAATACAATTGAATAAGTGATATCTTCATTACTTTTCTTGCCAAGTCTTTAAGAAATTCTGTTGTTTATTTTGAATTCATCATTTAACATGAGCAGCCTCAAAGCAAGGGCAAAAATTTTGTCATTTGGGTTAAGGACAAAATAGAATATTAATTATTCATCAAAATGGTATTTTAGAAGTATATTACTTGACATAAAATATGATCCAAATATATTGTTAATTGAAAAATGTATTTTAATTATATTTGGTATTTGATTTCTTTTCATTTTATATATGTGTTTATATGATTGTGAGCATATATGCATATGCACACTACTTACACAGATGATACTTTTAAAATATTGAAATGTTAAGAAAAGTGTCCAGTGGTTGGTGGGATTGTGGTGATTTATATTTTCCATAGTGAATATTAATTGTGTAATTAAAATATTAATACATCCATAACAAGCTAATCAAGGACTGTTCTACCAGAATTTTATGATTTTTAATGTGAGGTCCTGTACCTTTACTTTTCTTCCCCTTTTCAAAAATTTTCATTATTATTATGTTCATTGGACCACTAAACATGTTTGTGATATTTGTCAATATGAGAATAATATAAGTAGGGTTTACCCTCAAACCACACATTGAACAGGAAGTCCATGACATGAGTCTCATGGTAGATCTGTCATATAAATCAATAGTAAGGATGTGTTAAGACATTAGCTTTGCCCATGTAAGCACTGGAGACAAGAGTGAGGCAATGTGTCCTTGTTTGGTTGACATTAGAATACTGTTTATTCACAGTAGACATTTATTTGTACTGTATTTACATAGCTTAATGGGGTTTTGAAAGGTCAGAATCAGAACTGTAGACATTTGTAACTGTGAATTACATACAGAGGCGTTGTTGAATTCTTAAATACATTATTAAAGAGTTTACACAAGCTGAGTTTTTACCAAAGAATAGATTTTTATTCTTGGCATACATAATTTAAAATTTGTATTTTCACTTAGCTTTCAGACCTCTATATCAGATGAGAAATTACTGTGTACCAGACTCACATCAAAAAACAGCCCGGTCCCCCTTCATGATTCAATATTTTCCTGTAGTGTATTTGATTTTTTCTCTTTCTCTAATTGTTGATTACCAAGAATTATCTCTGAGAACAAGATGAATGTGTTTTCTGAAAGTATTATTGGAAGACTTTAGAAACAGAATGCTAACTAAATAAAGAGACCGATTAGTTTAAATTGTTTTTTCATTACTTTTTTTAGTTTCTCATAAGCATTTAAAAATAATCCCAGAAGGGGGCCATAGAAACAATCGAAGTTCCAAGTGACTTAAGATAAATGACTATGCCAATGGGAATTATGCAGGGAGCTTGCAGAAAACACAAGTAAAATCTCTCCTATCACAGTGGCCTTATTCTCTTTATTGGTTCCTCTTAGAGTACATATGAGAATACTTTTAGGTGAAACTATATTTGTTTCCTGTTAGTCTAAGAATGTCATAAATTGGAAGAGAATAGGTAAATAAGTCTGAAAGGAAGTGAAGCCTTACCAAGTAAGCAATTCCTTTGCAACATTAATGGAGACTGAATGTTTGAGAACCAAATGAGTTTTCAAAACTGTTTTAACTTTTAATAAGTTTTGCCTGACTGCCTTTGTGAGGATAAATATAAGATGTTAGAGTAACCTTAGGCTGACCATTGGACCGAAAACATTGTTTTAGTTCAAGAATGAAAAATAAATGAACAGAAATTGTTTGATAACTATAAGAAGATAAACCATACAATGCTAAAAATATAGCTAATATTCTGGATGAAAGTACAGAGTTCAAGGCTTTTGACAAGTTAAATTGTATAGGATAAAATTTACTGAATATAAATTTATAGCTTTGTATCATTCAATAGTGTAACTACAAAGTGGAGATTTAAGGAGATCTGATCAGCAATAGTTCTTGTGAATGAGTCTTGAGTCTTTGCACTGATCTTCTCCTCCATTAGAGTCAACCATATGACCGGACTACCCCAAGCTTGTGCTAGCTTAAACTACATTTACACTACTGTGATGTTTAGATGAAGTGGAAAAATCAACCCTCAAAAATTTTCTTGAGTTATGCCACATCCAGCCTATTGTATCTGATTCTGAAAAGCAGCAGTTTACACAAAGGATAATTCAAGGGATTGTGAAGGCACTCCATTTCTTGATATATGAAAAATGATAGAAGTGCATGTATTTGAGAAGGAAAGACTTAAAGACAATATAAGAGCTGTATTATTATAGCACAATATTTAGCTTTCTCAACTGTGGAACCAGGTTCCTTAGGTTTGATCCAGTCCCATCAGTCAAGTTACTTAAGCTTTGGCAAATATCGTTGATATCTTTTCCTCATTTCCGCATATTTGTAAAATGATATTAATAACTGGGTCTACTTTTTAAGAATGTTGTTACTGTTAAAAGATCTGTAAAAAACAAAGAACTGTTCCTGAAATTATTATGTTGGAATAGTAATCAATAAATTTATTATTAATGTTATTGTTAATACAGTTATTACTAAATATTTGACAAGATGCTTATATAGAAGGGGAATCAAGAACTTCAATTAGTTTCATAAAGGAGAACTACTAATGGTAGGTTAGGCTTAATGTGAGGAATATTATTTTAGTACAATATAAGAATTTTAAAACAAAGTATCATGGTCTTTCTAATGATGTAATAAACTCCTGTACACAGAAACTTTTTAAAATTTATTTTTTAAATTGAAAAATGAAAGATGTATACATTTATCTTCTACATCATGTTGTTTAAAATATGTAAGCATTATGGAATAGCTAAATTGAGCTAATTAACATATGTATTACTTCATACAATTTTTTTGTGTGTGGTAAGAATACTTAAAATCTACATTCAGCAATTTTCAACAATATAATATGTTATTATTAATTATAGTCACCATATTGTACAAGAGATCTCTTGAACTTATTTCTTCTATCTACCTAAAATTTTATGTCCTTTGACCAACATCTCCCTGATGCCACTTGCCCTCCACCAGATGATTTTTTTAAGCAGACATTAAGGATCATATATAAGGGAATCCTAGAGTGCATGTTAGGTTCTCTGAGATAATCTCTGCATTTTATTTCAACATTGAAGAGCCTGTGTTTCTAAAATGTTTTTTGAGAAAATAAATACTTAAAATATAGGTTATCATAATTTATAGAAACTAAAATGATACATATTGTGCCTTTCATTTACTCTTTTGTCATTACAAATTTGTAAAGTTGGTATAATACGTGAAGTAATGTTGCTATGAAGTCAGTCTGAGCCTTGTCCAAAAGTATAGCTTGGATGACTTTGATAAGGCAACTTTTCAAATTGCTACAGTGAGTCTGAAGAGTTTGTTTGATGAAGATAGAGGAAATTTTGATTTTTCTCTATGCTCCTGGATGATTTAGGAAACCACATTTCTGAGTATAAGAAATCTCTTATGTAAAAAGACTATTACCATTTTTCCAAGTTGTTTGAAGAAATAAAGATCATGTATACATTGATTACTCACAGGCTCACTTTCCCATATAGGTATTTTCAGGTAGTTCTGTTTAATTAAAAAAAAAAAAATTCGTATGTAAAATCATCAACTTCCCTAATGAGGTCATCAAGGAGTACAATATGTAAGACATATAATTGTGTGTATTTTGTAAATGAAATATATTACAACTTAGAGTGAAAAGACCCCCCCCACACACACACACACACTTTTTTTTTAGATGGAGTCTCACTCTGTCACCCAGGCTGGAGTGCAGTGGCATGATCTTGGCTCACTGCCACCTCTGCCTCCCAGGTTCAAGCAGTTCTCCTGTCTCAGTCCCCCGAGTAGCTGGGACTACAGGTGCACACCACCATGTCTGGCTAATTTTTGTATTTTTAGTAGAGACAGGGTTTCACCATATTAGTCAGACTGGTCTTGCTTCTGACCCCAGGTGAACCACATGCCTTGGCCTCCCAAAGTCCTGGGATTACAGACTGGGATTACCTGGGATTACAGTCTTGGGATTACCTGGGATTACAGGTAAACCACTGCGACTGATCCAGACCCATTTTTAATAAAGAAGTCTTGGGTCTTTAACCATAGTAGAGGAGTAGAGAAATAAGCACATGCTGTATATAAACTATGATTTGTATGTACAGATGGCAAAATCCATCTACTCATATATAATATTGCCCATGTATAACCAGAGGGGGCCTCTGGTTATTAGTAGACTATAATATACAGTAGTAGTATACAGCATGTGTTACAGATGATACTATATATTATAGATGATGTAGTACACAGATAATATGTAGTATCTCTTGAGAGCTATTGTAAATAATCTTGTTAATCCTAATTTGAGTTACAATCAGATAGACTATTTCATCTTTCAGAGATGTTTTAACAGAACTTATAATACCAAATTTTGTTTTCCTTCCAACTCTAGGACACAGGAGACAGCTGGGATGCACCTTACAATGAAATAAAGCAAAAAATTATTTTCCCACAAAACTAAATTTTTTCATAAACAAAGAACAAAATAAATTAGCAGATGTAGCTGCATTTTAATTTATTTATCTTCTTAGACAAGTTTTTCTCTGTAAAGCAATGAAGATAAAACTAGAGGCTTGGCATCGTACACATTACAACCAATAAAAATAAAATGAGCTAACTCTCTCAAAGGGGCATTACCCTTTTTCAAATTGAGCCCTGTATAATGCTATGCTTGTGAAAATTTTAATAGTGTCACACAGTGAAACAAGCTAAGGGACCATAAAACCCTGTACCTTGTCTGTGCTTGAACAGTAACCTAGCATTGATCTTTTTTAATATTGATATCCTAACTGAGGGACAATTATGAGGTTGAACTTAATTTAACACATGGACCTACCAAGGTAGAATGCCAGCCCAAATCAAATGTATATACTGCATGCATTTTAAACTAATGCATTTCACATAAGCATTTAAGCAACTTTTTACCATCTATAGTAAATGTCATCATATATATTCTAAAATTTCAGAAGCTCGCATGATAATTACGTAGGCATTGAATTATCTTTGCATTGTTGCTGCTCTTATAGATCTGTGCCCTTACTTTGAGATGCATT
The DNA here is from genome assembly GCF_000951045.1 of Mandrillus leucophaeus. Taxonomy (NCBI): domain Eukaryota; kingdom Metazoa; phylum Chordata; class Mammalia; order Primates; family Cercopithecidae; genus Mandrillus; species Mandrillus leucophaeus. Next base: position 1,717,589 of record NW_012103188.1, on the reverse strand, counting down.
GCATGTGGGCAGACATTTAGTTATGGATGATGTCCAGGTTTTTTTAAAGCTCATTATCAGAGTGCTCTTCATTTTATTAAAGTACACCAGTAGAAATGAAGATGCAATTTGGATGAAAAAGACCTATTCAAATAATTATTCTTACTTTGAAGTAGAAGGAAAATTAGACATTAAAAATATAGTGAAAGCTTGCCTAAAAGTTAAGGTTTTAAATTTAAACTTACCTTTGATATCAGTTAGTTTTATTTGTAATATATACATATAAGTAATACTTTTTTATTTCCTTATAAATTTTAGTTTTCCAGTTTGATAAAATGAGAGTAATAAATGACTATATAATGTACATAAATAATTTAATGAAATAAATAACTACAAAATAAAGAAATTTGAAACTTTTATTCAAAAATGAGTTTGAAAAAATATTCTTTAGTAATTACTGGACTATATTAACAGTTCAGGAAACAAAAACTCAGAAAGTGGTGTATAAATATAAAGATTAGAAAACTGAAACAAATACCCAATTTAGTCAAAACAGCCTATTGGTATGAATAAACAATAGTCACAAAATATTATCAACATTTTTAACCTGGACCATGACCAGTTAATGAAGATACTACTTTACCGAGGAGAGTTATATTACTTCTCCTCTTCATCATCCAATTATTTACTTATTCACGTGGTTATTAACTCATCCATTTAATTAACAAGTCTTTATAAAATGATTAATATATGTAATCTACCATAGTAGTTTACAAAAAAAAATCACGTAATAATTTGTGCCATTTATTTTTGATCCATAATCAAATTGATCCATAATCAATGCGATGTGACACTGCAGCTCTTCTCATCATATGATGGAGTCTATTTCTCTACTCTTTGAATCTGAGCTGGTCTTGTAACTTGCTTTGGAAGAGAGAATGTGGCACAAGCAATATTGTGCCAGTTTTAAGCATAGACCTCAAGAGATCTTACACACAAGAGCCTCCAGGGAAACCTGTCCAGCTAGCACATGAACACGGTTGAGCTAACCTGCTGGAAGGTGAGATACACATGGCCCAGTTTATCTTGTCTCTCCAGTCAATAGCGAGCCAATACTCACAAGCACAGCTATATTATTGCCTGCAGACATGTGAGTAAGTCCAATTGGGATCAAGAACAGCCTAGCTGAGCTCAGCTCAGCTTACCCACAGAATCGTGGGCTAAAGGTTATTGTTTTAAGTCACTGAGTTGGGGCGGTTTTTTTTTTTTTTGCAGCAAAAGCTAACTGGTAGAGCTAATCTACTCATTTATAAGATGATATCTATGTAGATCACTATATGAATTTAGATAGGATTTCTACATTGAAATATGTTTTCTTTGCATAGCTAGATGGATAAATGTAGAATGTGGCAAATAGATTTTTAGTTCATTTGCTTCTGTGGATTGAATTTAATACAGCCAAAGCATTGCTTTCCTCCAGAATCTGTCACCATTTTCTCACTTCAGGAAGGGGTTTTTCTTATATCACAGAGACAAAGTACATTAACCCACACTGAAACTGAGAGCACAGCATGTGCTATTAAACGGTTCTGGAAAAAAACCCACAGCCATTGTTTTATATTTCCAGTTTCTGAGATCAAAGAATATTTATTTTTAAGTGTACTCTCCTACTTTTATTCATTAATTAAAAAGAATTAAACATTCTTTGTCAACTGTTTCTTTCTTTAACACTACAAACATATGTCAGACTATTACTTTGGTTTATTTACTTTATTCAATGAGATACTAAAAATTCTCTACCATAGTCTTCTTTAAAACTACTAATTTCATTTCACATTCTGCCTAATGGGAAAAAGCTTTCTATTTCTGAGGGAGTGAAATTTGAATTAATAAGGAAAGATACTAAAAGAGGAGATGAACTGTGATATGTCAAAATAAGGTCACCTAATACATTCTCACAACCAGCCAGTGATTTTAACTGGAACTGTTTTAATTTCATCAATATTATTACAACAATAGTTCACAGCAGAAGATAGAAAATCTTCAAGTAAAAAGTATTTTAACTTCCTAAATATTTGAAAGATACAGTTTTCAGAGCAATACTTATTCCAAACAAACTAAATTATAAGTAAGGAGTTGATTTCTTTGTATTATAACCAATATGCCTTATGATTCATGTATTTCTTCAATGATAATAATATTACCATGACTACTCAGTTAATAAAACAAAGTTACTTCCCTTGTGAGACATGCTAAAGTTAGTATTATATTATCCTTTAAAAAAATTTGCTATTATTTTGCTAAACTTTTCTAAAATTTATGTAATTCTACTGTTGGCTTTTGTTTGCAGCATCCTTGACTAATGACAGACAATATGGATATATTCAACCTATAGTTTTCCTGTTGAAATTTTATTAAGGTAATATTCCTTTAAAATATCTTTCAAAATGATGGTGGTAGAAGCAAATTGAGGACGGTGAAATGTGGCGGTAGTTCTGTGTGTGCATATGAATGTGCACATGCATTTATGTGATGTAGAAATAGAACAAATCTAAGTAGGTGGCATGACCTTTTCCTTTATAGAAGACATAAATGAGATTTATTGCATTTATTGATAGATGAGCTATGTAATTATAGTTTAATGAATTGGGATTTTTCTAAATTTTAAATATATCTGAAATAGTCTCTAATTTTAGCTTTTTACGCAATGTCTTAGTCATCAGATCTATTTGGGATAGATAATTTATAATGTCACATCTGTTCCATGTATTCAAGTAAAAGTAGCATCATGGAAAAAAATATCATTCTAATTAGCAAATTTACTAAGACAACTTACCTTCCGATTTGGGTTTAACTTTTACGGATGTTGTGAGTCATATATTTCTTAGTTATATTTAAAAATTTTAAGAAAGACATGTAAAAGCATATCATTACCTCTTTCGAGTTATATAGCAGATATTCAAAAGTTTGAATGGGTTTGAGTTTTGAAAGATTTTCCTTCATCCCAATTAAAAACATCCTGAGCCGCAATAAACATACGTGTGCATGTGTCTTTATAGCAGCATGATTTATAATCCTTTGGGTATATACCCAGTAATGGGATGGCTGGGTCATATG